>NW_020837947.1:85344796-85347739 GCF_003676395.1 Aethalodelphis obliquidens
TCTAATATTTTTATATATATATATATATATATATATATATATATATATATATATATATATATATGTACTGTCTCTCAGGGGGCTTGTTATGTTATTTGCTTATTGGTTTAGTGACTGGCTGGATCATTTCAGTGAGGTCTATTTACTTCCACAGTATTAAGCCTTTGATATTTTTCCTTAGGGAGGGGCAGCATTGAGTATGCTCATGACACCCCTGGAATGACACTGTTTTGGGTAGGATCCCTTCCTCTTCTTTCCTGATTGCCACCTGCTGTTAAACTTCACTAATGGCTCAGTGATTGCTCTATTGTTTTCAACATTCCCTGGGGCATAAATTGTTGTACAAATGAATCCAATTAAAGTCTGTGTCCTTAAAACAAACAGTTTCTGAGATCAGTGTTTAATGTTCTTTCTAAACCCAGGAGTGTTTCTTACAAATGACTTATTCCCTGTTTCCTCTTGCAAACCAGCCAGTCTTCAGTCTAAGTTGTATGTCATTGAATCCACTAATTTCCTCCCAACTGCCTTTCTCCACAACCTCCAATTATCTAGGGAACACTTTTAGGCTTGCGTTTATCCATTCTCTGTTGAAAATGAAGTCCATTCATTTGGAAAGAGGTAAATAGCTACCTGTTTTAAAGCACGTTCTTCCTACAGGTAAAATATCTGAGCCAGGGCTCTGGAGTTGGGGATGAGGACATTGGCAAGTTTTTCTCCAAGTGACATGCCTACTCTAATTTCTGAGCACATGGAGGAGGTGGACAGAGCCTGAGTCCACTCAGCTTGCCTTTCCTTGCATAGGACCATCACTTCACAATCTGGAGCAATGACAATTAAGACCCCGGTGTTCTCAGCATGTTGTGCCCAAGGTAGAGCCTCCATTCCATGAGTGGGGCTTGGTAGGAAGAGGAAAACCTTATCTCTGGACCACACATTCCCAGAACAGCCTTAGTGACAGGTAGCTGGGGATTGAATGAGAAATGCTGATGTCCTATTCTTCCCATGAAGAAAGCTCTCTGACTAGGATGTCAGTGGGCTGTGAGACTTATGTTCTTAGCTGCATCAGTTTGGAGTGGAGTGTTTTCCTCACTGAGCTGGGAGGAGGAAAAGAGGGAGTGGTCTTTGATCAAATGCCATACATTCTGCTTTTCTTATCAAATTTCCATAGATTTTCTTAAATAGATGTTTCTTCATTTGCTATTTAATTTAAGGACTATTTCCAGAGAGTTTACATGTTTTGTTTTGTTTTTTAATAATTTTCATCAGTTTCACTGGAAGATATAGCTACCTCAGTACAGGTGATTGGTGAATATAATGATGAGGAGGGAAAAAGTTTACTTGCTCTAGTAAGAGAAAGAGATAAATCACGTTTACTTCTGGAAAATAGAAAATAAGCTAATTTACAGATGATAGTTCCTAGGACTAAAATCACCTTTGAAACAAGAGGTTAACTGTGTCTATAAAAAAATTTCCTGAAAGGTTGATTAGACAACTTAATCCTTTTTTAGATACAATATTTTGTTTCTTATTATGTAGAATATTTTATTTAGCCAATTCATTCAAACAATAAATAGGATTTATTCAAAGTTAATGCAGGTTTCCAGTTTTGCTTGACTCAGAAGTTCAGTCCTTTGATGAAGCACTTGGTTCCATTGGATGTCCTCCTGAGATTTTCTATAATGCCAATTTAATTCTAAGTCCAGCTTCCCTCTTTTCTCTTGGTGGTAACTTGACTCTATTAATTCCATATTTCACAAAATCACATCAAGTCATAAATAAAGAGAGATAGAGAGACAGAGACAGAGAGAGTTCCTCCTCAAGAATTCTCCAGCAATGTATTTTTTTTCTTTCTCATTAATCAGATTAAAATCTCTTCCAGAACTATTTCCCCTTTTCCATTACAACCTAGCTCTATTTTATGATTTATACCATATATGTCTTTGACATAGCTGTTTTGAGTGTTGAAGTTTTGCAAATCTGGGAACATATGTTTTTCTCTATATTTTAACACCCATTAGCCAAAAGTTGAGAGATAAATTTTTTTATTGGCAGAATATTCCAGAATCTTTTCTAGAAGTTTAAAATTAGATTCACTACCTTGTACACAAAAATGTTAAAGATTATCAAGATACCAATACAACATAAAATTTAAAAAAAGGTATTAAGAAAAATACTTTTGATGTCAGAAATGTATTAACTTAATCAACATCATCATCATCTATTTATTCTGTAAAACTTTACAGTAAGTTGAAATATGTTACTTAATTTGTCCTCAAGTAAAATATATGATGAGATACTGGCATATACTCTCTCTTGAAGTGAATTTTGTGTTCAGAAAGATGATGATTGTTGCAAAGCCAAATATATACAATTTAGGTCAGTCAAAAATAGAGCCAAAATTTCCAAATTCTTCCTAAAAGAAGTAATATATACAGGTTGTGTGGTCTTGGTTAAGCTATTAAGCTCTCTGTGGAGGGCTTTCCTCATCAGAAAAAAACAAGTTTCTTCTTCACTGAGTTGTTAAGAGAATTGAAAATTATTATGCTCATGAAAATATATGAAGGCTTTTAAAGGATTGGTTGCTAGTATTTTACTATTTTTCCATTGTATAATGGTAGAAGCAATTTACGATCATGTGCTTTAAAATAATATAAATTCAAAATTAGTTTTACACTATATACAGTAACTCCCCTACACATGAACGAGTTCCATTCCAAGAGTGCATTCGTTAAGTCCAATTTATTCGTAAGTCCAATTTGTTCATAAGTCCAACAAAGTTAGCCTCGGTACCCCACTAACATGACTGGCTATATAGTACTGTACTGTAATAGGTTTATAATACTTTTCACACAAATAATACATAAAATCAAACAAACACAGAAAATGAAGAAAACATTTTTAATCTTACAGTACAGTACCTTGAAAAGTATAGTACAGTGCCAC
>NW_020837947.1:85347839-85364195 GCF_003676395.1 Aethalodelphis obliquidens
GGTACATGGGCCTCTCACTGTTGTAGCCTCTCCCATTGTGGAGCACATGCTCCGGACACGCAGGCTCAGCGGCCATGGTTCACAGGCCTAGCCGCTCTGTGTCATGTGGGATCTTCCCGGGCCGGGACACGAACCCATGTCCCCTGCATCAGTAGGCGGACTCTCAATCACTGCGCCACCAGGGAAGCTCTGACGTTTGCATCTTTGAAGGTTTGCAACTTAAAGATTCATATGTAGGGGACTTACTGTATTATAAATAATATTATAATGCAAAATACTGATGTAAGTATTGCTATGAGGATATATAATTAAATGTCCCAAAAAGGAAAAATCTTGGCTTAAAAAGCTTGACTCTATGCAATATGCATATATTCAATGAACATATTACATATTTGTTTTAGTTATTAGTTAATGAAGAACCACCTGTAGTTCCAACACTACATCATATTAATATCAAGTATAAATTAAAGATGTGTAAGATTTATTAATTTTTTGTTTAGTTTTGAAAGGTATTTATATGTAAAAACTTGACAAGGTTTTATAATGGAGTCATAAAAAATGAGGTATTTAATGATTGAAAAGGGACAAAAATACAAGTTACTATATACTATTATCAGTGTAAATTTCTGTTTCTAAAAATTTTAAAAATTGCAAGTTATTAACCCCAAATAAAGCGTATCTCATTTTGCCTACTTAATTTCTTTAGTGGAGCTGGATATAAAGGATCAAAGCAGTATTTAAGGAAGAGTCAGATGGTATTATTTTTGCTTTCAGAAAATAATTTAAATGATCTAAGATATAAGGGCATGTTGCAGATCCATAGTGACCTTTAAAGCAGATCTGTCAGTAACTTTTATTCACTTTTGTTCATCTTAAAGCCAACTGTTTTTATGGCAGCACAGTTGGCATTGGCTCAAAGGTATTAGTTTCTCTGTTGGGACACTGTGTTGACAACATTCTCCTATTGAGTGTCCATTTGCTTTGTTTGGCACAACTCCAGGTTAATTTTAAACAAATACTAACAATAAGATTGAAATGTTACGATGATTCTCATAAAATTATCTGAGGATAAATTAACATAAGCCGGAAAAGAATGACAGAGTGAGCAGTTCATTATAAATACTCAAGGATTATTCCTACATGAGCAATGGAAATCACTTTCAGATTTTCACATCTAGTGTATTTGGAAATCGTTCCTTTCAGTAATTCCTTCCACATACAATCAGAGTCTTGAGACTGAAAATCATAAGACTACTGAACTGGGGGATACATAGGGAATACCAAGTGGTCCCTATTAAGAAATCACATTGTACACTTCTCTTCCAGAAGCTAAGTCTAAAATTTCAAATCATAATACTTTGTGCTTACAGAGTATGACTTCCAAGAAACTTTTAAGTTAGGAAATTTGGTCATTCATTCCTCAGCACAGTGAAGCTTGCCAAGTGCCTGGAGCTATAAATACAAAGATGATGCTGGACATTAAATATATCGCAGTACACTAACATAAATGTATTTGGAGCAAATATACCTTTGTGAAATCACGTTACATGTCAAAATAGTGGCTTCACTTACACACAATTTTTCTCAGCTTTTATCTTCTGTACTGTACACTGAGATGAGAAACCTATGTTATTAGGCCAGTAAAAGGTTACAGCATTGTTAGAACAAATATATTAAATAGGCTTATTTAATAAATAATCTAATTTTTAAAAATAATACTGTCAATGAAAACATTGCTTTGGATCTGTGAAAGTGTATTTTTTCTCCTATTTAGAAATTTAGATTAAAAAATTCACATACTTTAAAAAAATTTACATACAAGAGTAATTTGTTTTCCGAGTTTTCTTCTTTGGTCAGTTTGTATTACATGTAGATGAGTTTCAAAGTATTTATAGTTAAAATCTTTACCACCATCTGATTCATAGGAAGATACAGGAAAATATTTCTGAAAGTACAGAAAAAGCCCCATGTCAAATATTTCCCTCTCCTTCTTCAGAAGAATATACTAGAGTATTGAGCAAAGTGTATATTAAAAATATACTACACAGCCTCTATTTATCATATAATATATAAAATAAATATTCAATATATTTTCAGAAATTATTTTCCTTTTGTAGTTCCACAATATGATGATCCCATGATGTTAAACAACATTATACAGCCCAATGTCTGCGATTGATTGGCTGATCCAATGTGTTTTTTTTTTTTTTTTTGATCCAACGTTTTTAAAACTTGGTTTAACATATAAAGATATGGTAGATTTAGGTGTCTGACAGGAAAGTAACATTTATTAACAACTTAAAATATACTAGGTGTTTTAAAAGTCATTTGAAGACACTGGGTAAGTTCTATAAGAGCTTGTCAGTAATACATGGGAAATAACCATTCTAGCATTTTAAATATTGAAAATAAAATACAAGGCTATAATTCAGCAAAGGAAGGAAATAGCAAAAATATAGAATTAAATAATAAAATCAAAGTTAGACATCTATTTTAGATGATTATATATATTATAAACTCATCTATTAAAAACAAGTGTAGTTTAGAATTAAAATAAGTAAATTAGGGTGGGGGAGAATGCAAAGAAAAATGAAGTACTATATTTCTGACAAACATCTCAAATACCAGGGCTTGGAAAAATTGTAAGCACAAATGTATGTTAAGGCAAATCACTTAAAGTTATACAAATATAAAGCAAAATTTATAGTATATATATTATACTTTAAGTATAAAAGGAAAAATTATTCAATTGTAAATTTTGCTTTGTGATCTACTTTTACAAATTATGGGTTTTCCTGATATAACTCAACTAGATCTTAAATAAACAAATAATCAAAACAAAACAAAAGCAAACCTCTCTCGTCCCCAAAAACCCACCCAAAATAGAAAATAAGTTTAAAAAACTATGTAGCTTTAAATATATTACTAGAGTAAAAAAATAAGGAAAATACATACCTGAGATCAAATAAATCAAGAAAAATCAACTGAAACCTGGGCAAGGTAAGTGAAATATGCAATGTTAAAGGTAGACTTGTTCTCTAGGCAAATACAAACTGAGAATGTGGAGACCAAAACTTTTGCTTTCAAATAGTAAGTAAAGGGTATTGCATACTAGAAGTAATAACTAAGGAGTAAATATAAAGTCTTTTTTGACTTATTGTTTGAATCTGTTTAAAAAATTATTGTCTTTTAAAGGAATAATGAAAACAAAGTCTTGTGAGTTTAAAACATATTCAGCTGTAAAATGTGTGACACTCATAGCACACAAGCAGGAGGGAAGAGTAATAATATAATATAGTATGAATCTCAAACTATAGTTAAAGGGATATTATATGGTTTACAACAGACTGATATATTACAGAGGTATATGATGAATTCTAAAACAACTACTTAAATAACATAGTGTTACAGCTAATTTGTCAACAAATGAGATGATATAGAATAGTGAAAGTATTCAATTAATCCAAAAGTACACAGTAAGAAAAGGAAGAAAAGACAAAATAATGGAAGGGACAAATAGAAAACATACAGCAAGATGCATGATATAACCCCAACCATAATTAAAAAATACATTACCTTTAAATTGGTTAAGTAACTCATTGAAAAGACAGAGATTGTCAGATGTAAATTAATATAGAGATATAGCATATTCATAAAATAGTTAGTCATTTCTTCCAAAACCAATTACAGATTTGACAAAATAACAATCAAAATCTCAAAGGCCTTTTTTAATAGAAATTAACAAGCTGATTTTAAAATTCATATAAAAATTTAAAGGCTTAGAACATCTAAAAGAAATTTGATAATGAAGAATAAACTTGACGGATTTATACTACCGTATTTTAAACGTTTTTATAAAGCTACAGTAATCAATAGAGTGTGCTAGTGGAACCAGGATAGAAAAATCAATGGAAAGCCTAGAAGGGTCCAGAAATATACTAACACATGTATAAGTAGTTGATTTCTGATAAAGTTATGACAAACAGGAATTCAGTGGATAAAAATAACCTTTGTAAAAAATGGTTCTGGAATAAATATTTATATGCTGAAAAAAAGGACCCTCAACCCGTATGTCACAGCAAAACAAAAATTATCTGAAAAGGGATCAGAGATCTAAACTTAAATGATTAAAAAACTACTTACAAAACAAATCTTTGTGACCTTGGCAAAGATTTAAATCCAACCTCAAAATCATGATCAGTAAATTTTTTTAAAAAGGTAAATTATTAAAATTAAGATCTTAAGTTCTTCAAAAGGCATTGTTAAGAGAATGAAAATACAAGTCACAGACTGGGAGATATATCTTAAACAGTACTTCTATCAAGAAAACATAATAAATTCTCAAAACTCAATAGTAAGAAAAAAAAAAAAACATGAAAATCATGGGCAGATTTCAGAGGACATCTTTCAAAATATATATACAAATGGCAAATAAATGCATGAAAGATGCTAAATATCATTAGGGAAATGCAAATTTAAACCACAATGAATTACAACTACATTATCTATTAAAATGTTTAAAATTGGGCTTCCCTGGTGGCGCAGCAGTTGAGAGTCTGCCTGCTGATGCAGGGGACACGGGTTCATGCCCTGGTCTGGGAAGATCCCACATGCCGTGGAGCAGCTAGGCCTGTGAGCCATGGCTGCTGAGCCTGCGCATCCGGAACCTGTGCTCTGCAACGGGAGAGACCACAACAGTGGAGAGGCTCGTGTACCGCAAAAAAAAATGTTTAAAATTGAAAAAAAATAATTAGACAATTGACAAGAATGTGGAGCAACTGGAACTCTGTACTACCTTCCTGGTGGGAATGTGAGATAGTGCCACCTTTCTGGGAATTGTCAGTTTCTTAAAATGTTAAATGTACACCTGCCATTCTCTCTCCTCTCTCACTGTCTCTCTGGTCTGTCTCTCCACTTTCTATGTGTCCATCTCTCTCTGTTCTCACTTCTCCCCACTCCCATCTCTCTCGGATATACATGATTAGACAAGTTCTAGGATACAGTTTTAAGTCAGGAATGAACCTTACATTTTTGGTGTGAGTGAGGTGCTTGTTGATTATGTGTTCTCCTTCCTGCAGAATCCAGGAAGCTCAAAGATGTTGACTGAATTGTCTAAGTTATCTCAATAAATAAGGGGTAGGGTTAGGAATCAGACAGGAATCAGACTTCTTTCACTTCTTCATGCTTATGATTACAGATCGACTTTATTGTTCATAAGTATGCATACTAGCAAAATTATTTAGTTGATATTAACACAGTTGAGCAAACTTTATATTATAGAGGTTTTATATGTTATGGAATATGAAAGTATGTCTTTTACGTCTTTCTAATATTAGAAAAAAATAATTTTTTTTACTATTCTAATTATTCATAACTTTTAAATGTCTATGTCTGTTTTGTGTTTGAAACAATGAAATGTTTAAAGCATTTTGAAACAAAGTAGCTTCCCATTTTTGTAGTATGTATTATAAATAATTTAGGTGTATCTGGAAATTTATTTTAAATATTATTATGGCCAGCTCTCAGAAATACTCAGTAATATTTATACAGTATATATATAAATAATTCTAAGTGATATTATTTCTAAAATTTTGTATTTGCCTCTTGAATAAGTCTGAGAACATCTATTTGGTATGAGAAACACTGATACTTGGACAATTCAATGCCAAAAAGAACAAAGGACCCCAACGGTTTGCCTTAGGAGTCATTCAGTATCACCCAGATTTCCCATCTTAAACATAGCCTAAATTTTCCTGCTACATTCTCCATGTTCTATTAATGACTCAGTGTTGGATAATCTGTTACCTTCTTGCAAACTTTCCTTAAGCTGAAGAGAATAAGTCTATATGAAAGCCACCAAAAAGGAGTGTATGTCATAGACATACAGCATTTGGAAAGTACTGTAGAATGATTCTCATGATTTTTTCAGTTATTACTGAAAACCACGAAGACCAAGTAAAATAGTGATTTTTTTTTAGTAGATGAATGTTATCTTAAAAATAATTGCATTTGTAGTGCACAAACTTCATATATTTTACCCACTTTGTAGTATATAACAGTGCCAGTTATCCCAAGATATTGCTTTTTACCAGGAATAGTAATTATGGGAACATTATCTTTGCCAGTGCTTAGTTTAAGAAAATTATCCTGAGAGGACCACTTGTTCATCATATACATTTATGTAGGAAATTTTCCACAAATTATATGATTAAAAATTATATCAAATATAAAATCTACTTTAAAGATAACTATATAATAACTAAAACATTTCAAAATAAAAATATAGGCAGAAGCTGATTTTTAAAATATATCCACGCTATATCTAAATTATATAAGATATTATGTTGCTCTAAACAACTTAACATACCTCATTACAAATTGTTGCTGAATTTGTCATCATATGCTCATCTTTAAAGTAATATTAATTATGGTAATTCCATTTTTTTTAATTTAAAGAAACTATCCAAACTTCAACAATTAAAAAAAAAAACAGATAAAAAGAAAAGAACAAAATAATGATTATATATTCTATATGTGCATGAGTGAGTGTGTATGTGCATGTAATTTCTGGTATTTTCTACTGGCTATGTTTCCATAAGCCTATAAAGTGAGAATTACTATCATAATATTTACTAAGGCCAATTACTATAATAATATTTCCTTTCATTTCATAGTTCCTCCTCTCCACATTATGATAGTAATAGCTCTATAAAAACAAGAAAAATTAAAGTTCAAATGAAACAAAAACTAAATAAACCTACTTATATATTTCAGTTGTCAAACTTTTATATCCCTGTTTATTTTGGAAAGCAAATCATATAAAAATATATCATATATATATATATATATATATCTAAATTTTGACCTGAGAGTTCTAAAGGCAAAGTATTTCAGTTTTTGAAACAACATTTGAGTCTGACTATGAATCTGCTTACTATCTAAATGCTAGGAGCTAAACAATTGTTTAGGTAAGATAAGTTTTATCTTTAGGCATAAATATTCCTGATAATATATATTAATAAAGTAAACAATTTAGCATATCAACAAGAAAAAAATAGCATTCTCAAAAGACAAATGATATTATGAGTTAGAAATTAGTAGAAAATTAAACCCCAAAGACTTATAAATATGGAGAGAAGTTCTCAGAGTCATTAATTTAAAAATGCAAATTTAAACAATATAAAGCAACACTCTACATCTTTTGCCCTTGCAAACATCCAAAAACCTGATAATGCCAAGTTTTTATGGGGATACAGGATATAGAAATGTTCATGCACTGTTGGTGGCAGTGCTGCCTGATATGACATTCTGGAGGGCAATCTGGCAATAATTTTACTCTGGTGTATATTATTAAAAATAAATCTCCCAGATGTCTATAAAGAGAGCAGTTAATAGATATTCAATGGAGTAATATTTCTAAGAATTTTTAATTGATGACAATCAAAAGGAGTAGTATAAGTTCAAGGCAGTGTATATGTAAATCATGACAAAAAATACTATAAAGTAGCTGAAAGAAGTATTTTAGCTGTACCACACATATGAGTAAAAGAAATCAGAGTGCCTTCTGAAAGATGAATAAGGCTATATAATATAATACAACTTACATAAATGAAGATACCATACACAGATTTTATCTACATGTAACTGTGACAAGAACACATACAAAAATATTATGCATATTAAAGTTTTCTTTTTCTAGAAAGAGAAGGGAATGTGAGTAGAGAATGTAGATAAAAAAGGATAAATAAAACAAGAGAAAACAAGAAAGAGGCCTTACATGAACCAAATATAATAATGAATGTTGAACTGATGGGTATGATTATTTCAGTGCTCTGACATTTGCTGGGGTGAAGAATGTCAATAAATGAATATGATTGATTGGGACTTTGCATAATTGATTAATGACCTAAATGTTAAGATTCAGAAAGTTGAACTTCTTTCAATTAGGTTAAATAAAAAGAAACTTGCTTATGAGTATTGTAGTGAAACTGAAGGCCATCAAAGAAAAACAAAGATTTCAAAAGCAAGGTATGGAAACCATACATTTTAGCAAATGTCAATAAGCCTAACAGTAAGCCTCTGAGCAATAGGGAAGAGAAATGATATTTTCAAGGGGATGAGAGAAAACAACTCCAAACTAGAATGGCATAGCCAGCTAAACAATAAGTCGCTGCCACCTCCAATTACCTTATGTCTTGCATTCATACTTCCTCCACATACATACTAGTTCAAAATAATTTCCAACTTTTTTTTTTCCAAAATATACCAGTCACAGACCAGTTCTTAAAATAGAAACCACTAGAGGGATTTTTCTTTAAACAGATGTGTTATTTAAAGGATGGAAGAACTGGGCAGCCACATGGGGCAGTGAAGCAGACTATAGTGGAGCAAGAAGCCTCTGCCCTGTCCCCATCCAAAGGGTGGGGGCAAAATAAGGGGAGCTGTCACCAGAAGCCAGGGACCTGAGTGATTCCCAAGCAAACTGGAAACTCAGCTGACATGCCTGACTGAAGCTGGGATCAGAGAAGTAAGGACTTTCAGACAGAACCTGAAACCATCATTTGTATATAAAAAGCCAAGAAATAGTTCAGCATGTTTTTTTAATTATTATTTTTAATATGTCTTATTCACAATGAATACTGTTTACTCTGTGAACATGTATTAATATTGATTATCTAAGTATTTAAAAATTGATAGATATTTTTATGTGTGAAACCATAGTCAGTCCATGTTTACAATTTTTTTCAAAATTGGTTTAAATAAAATGTGTAAATCTATCTCTGCTTTTACAAAATTACATACCCAGTAGAGTCATGTGCTTCCTTTAGACTGTACAGGTTAGCAAACAATTTCTGCACGGGGACAAACAGCAAATTTTTTGGCTTTGTGGGCTGAGTCTATTGCTACTATTCAGCCCTGTGGTGTAGGATGAAGACAGTCATAGACAATATGTAATTGAGTGACCATAGCTAGATTTGCCCTGCAAAGGGTCATATTTGGCCTATGGCCCTCAGTGTGCCAACAACTGCTTTAGAATAAAACTTCACACTAATTATGGTTTCAAATGTTGACTAGTAATTTAAAAAATAAAATCAATCTACTTTATAATTATGTGGAATTTTAAAGGTAACCATTTATTTCTTTGGAATGATAACATTTTTAAAACAGTTAGAAGGCTTATCATCAGGTGAATATCTCACATTCTTACTTGATTTTTACAAATATCTAAATAAATATGGAAACCTTTTAAAGATTATAATCAACTTTCAAATATGTTCTTAGAGAAAGATAGACTGAACAATTAGCAATTATTAAATTAAAAACTCTAGTTATAAGAATCTTTGATTTGAAATGAATGTGTATGTTTCCAATTGCCTGTGAATTTGATAATCTGGAAATTAGTTGAGTCAAAAAGGAAAATAGGAAGGAAAGGGAGGAAGAGGGTTATAATAAAGCTCTTATGTAAAGATTTGATTCAGAATGTTTCAGAATTTTTGTGTCCTGCCTTAACTTTTGATCAGTCATCCTCGTTATCTTCTCCATGCTGAAGTGAATGATTTTTACCTAGTCTCATGAAGCATTTCCTAACTCAAAACTTTTTGAAGCAAAGGAGAGAAAATGGGGCAAATTGATATGATATATGCACATGTTTATGAAACTATATCTATCTGTCTCTATATATATACAGATGTATGTATATGTATATATGAAATAAATGAAGAGAGAAAGATTGTTTTGTGAAAGACCTAAAGGAGAAAGTTTCATCACTGAAAGACTGTAGTAGACTTAAATAAATTGACAGTTGTAAAGTGCTTATCAGTTTGGAAGAATAAATGTCATTAAGATGTGAGCTACCTTCAAATTAATTTTGAAATTTGATTCAATTTAAATATAAATCTCAACAGAGTTCTTCAGAAAACTTCACATTTCGATTTTAGTTTCTATACAGAAGAATAAATGACCAAATTATCAGGAAACTTTTAAAAAGGAACAAAGTGGAAGGACCATTCTATCATATAGCAAGTCATTATAAAACTATAATAAATAGCAGCACATAGGATTAGGTGGAGATAAACAAATGATCAATAAAAGACTATTAAATGCTCCATAGAGGATGCACATGTCCTTATCAGAGGTAATATTTTATGAAAATCACTGATGCATGGTGAATAGATCGATAGCCAACTCAAATGTAGAAATTGGTCAGTCAAATGGAGAAACAAAATGTAACACTTAACACACAGCTGTACATAAAAAGTATGTTTGAGATAAAAACTAGCTAAAAAGTGAGATGTGAAAAGCAAAATTTTAAATATTTTAGAAACAAATATAGTGGAATACATTTATGTCAATTGATTAGAGATACATTTTTAAAATAAAACACAAGGGTATGACTTTGGCTCCATAGGTAAAGAGCTTAGAAGTTGCCACTTTCTTAACAATAAGTAAAAAGCTGACAAAACTGAGAAATCAGTAACTCTTTATAGATCCATAAGGGAAGTGAGGTTATAGGGTAAACTGCTGTCCCCCAAACTGGAGAGACAAGTAGACAGATACAGAGAGTCACTATACATCAGAGCAGAAACCCCTCTGCTGGAATCAGTCCTCATATAGGAAAACCTGAACTCTTATTAATGAATTCCTGAGGCTAGATGTGGACACGTCTGAGAGTTGAAAACTACAGGCAGGATCCAGACATAGGGAAACCCTGCACTTTTGTAGGTTTCACCTCCAGGCACTTGACCAGGTTCACACAGTAAATGACATGGGAAGGAAAGAACCATTTTGAAATAAAGTTGACCCTTGAACAATGTGGAGACTAGGGGTACTGGCTTCTGTGCCATTGAAAATCCACATATAACTTAATGTTGGTGTTGTTTAAGGGCCAATTGTACATCAAAGCACTCTGTTCTTAACATGGTCTGTCCTCAGGAGAAACTAGTTAACCATATCCTAACCTACTAGGGATTTATCAGAGCCTAAGTGAACTGAAAGGAGGGAAATATGTAACTCCAGTCATCTTTAGCCTTCTAAATGGAAGAAAGGAAATACCCAACTTAACCAACTCTGGTCATCCTGTCTCACCTAAGGCAGGAGGAGTGATTGAAGAACATTTGTGAAGTGCACAGTCAGAGTCATAAGCTTACTAAAAGACTGAGACCTAACCATAGAATTAGGTTCCCCCTCCCAACACCACACACACTTCACCACCACATCACTAAAGGCTTATTTACAACAACTTCCTTTACCCACTGCATCATATTTGGCAATAAAGGAAATAAAATTACAAGTTTTACTAAAAGGCAAAAACACAGTTTGAAAAGATAGAGCAAGCATCAGAACCAGACATAGTAGGAATGTTGAAATTACCAGACTATCAGACCAAGAATGTAAAGCAAAGCTATAATTAATGTGGTAAGGTAAACAGCATGTAAGAACAGATGAGCAATGTAAGCAAAGAGATGGAAATCCTAAGAAAGAACCCAAAACGAAATACTAGAGATAAAAACACTCTAATAGCAATGAAGAATGTATTTTATGGACTAATTAGTAGACTGGACAAAGCTGAGGAAAGAATCTCTAAACTTGAGGATATATCAATAGAAACCTTCAAAACTAAAAGGCAAAGAGAACAAACTGGAGAAAAACAAAACCAAAACCAGAACAGAATACCTAAGAACTATGGACAGCTACAAAAGATGTAACATACATATAATGGGAATATGAAGAGGAGAAGAAAGAAACTGAAGAAATATACAAAACAATAATGGCTGAGAACTTCCCCAAATTAAGATCAGACACCAAACCTCAGGTCCAGCAATGTCTGAGACTGCCTCCCAAGATAAATGTCAAAGCAACTACATGTGACCATATAATTTTAACTGCAGAAAATCAAAGATAAAGAAATAATTCTGAAAGAAGCCAAAAGAAAGAAATACCTTACCTATAGAGAAGCAAAAATAAGTTTTACGTTGGACATCTCCTCAGAAATAAACCACACAAACAAGAAGAGAATGGAGTGGAATATTTAAGTGTTGAGAGAAAATAAACACCAGCCTAGAATTCTGCAGCTTGCAAAATTGTCCATCTGAAGTGGAGGAGACATAAGTCTTTCTCAGATAAACAAATATTGAGGGAATTTCTCTCCAGCAACTGCCTATGTATGCTTACATAAAGTGAAACAAATGACAGTAATGATACAAGGAACAGGAGGGAGGAATTAGGATTATTTTATTACTATAATGTACTCACACTACCCATCAAATAGTGTAGTGTTATTTTAAAGTAGACTTGGATAAGCTAGCATGTAAATGTACATTGCAAAAGAAAAAAAAAGTATAATTCATATGCTAAACAAAGGAGTAAAAATAGAACCATATAAAATCCTCAATTAAAACCACATAGGGAAGAAAATAAGTGGAAGGGAAAAATGGGAGAAAAGAACAAGGGCAACAAATATAAAGTAGTAATGAATATGGTAAATATTAATCCAGATTTATGAATAATCAGTTTGAATATCAATAGTCTAAAGACATTTATTAAAAGACAGAGATTTGCAGAGTGAATAACAAAATAAGACATAACTATTTATTGTCTACAAGAAAGCCATTTTAAATATAAATTAACACAAAAATTAAAAGTAAATGAATGGATGGGGATGGACAGGATGGCAGAGTAGGAGGATGTGAGCCCACTTTTTTGGTACAAAAACACTAAGATCACAACTAACTGCTGAACAATCATTGACAAAAAAAAAAAAAAAAAAAAAAAAAGATGGAACCTACCAAAAAAGATACTCTACATTCAAAGACAAAGAAGAAGCCATGAGATGGTAGGAGGAGAAGAATTGCAATACAATCAAACCTCATACCTGCCAGGTGGGTACTCACAAACTGGAAAATAATTATATCACAGAAGTTCTCACACAGGATTGAAAGTTCTGAACCCCATGTCATGTTCCCCAGCCTGGAGTCTGGCAATGGAAGGAGGAACCCCCAGAGAATCTGGCTTTGAAGGCAAGCAGGGTTTGAATGCAGGAATTCCACAGGACTGGGGGAAACAGAAACTCCAATTTTGGAGGGAGTAAACAAGGTGTAGTGTACACCAGGACCCAGAAAATAAAGCAGTGACCTGGGTTAGACTTACCTGCTAGGATTGGAGGGTCTCCTGAGGGGGTGGGGGGCAGCTGTGGTTCACTGTTGGGACAAAGACACTGGCAGCAGTACTTCCATGAAATATTCATTGGTGTGAGCCCTCCTGGAAACTGTCATTTTGTCACCAAGAACAGGCCCCACCAAACAGCCTGTAGACTCCAGTGCTGGGATGCCTCAGGCCAAACAAACAAAGGTGTGGGAACATAACCCCCAACCATCAACAGACAGCTTGCTTAAAGTCTTCCTGAGCACACAGCTTCCTGCTAAACACAACCTTGACACAGCCCTGCATGTACAAGAGGGACAAGACCCAGCTCCACCCACCAGTGGGCAGGAACAAGTCCTTCCCATGAGGAAGTCAGCACAAGTCTCTTAGATAGCCTCATACACTGGGGGCAGACAGCAGAAGCAAGAAGAACTACAATCCTGCAGGCTGCAAAATGGAAACCACAATCACAGAAAGTTAGACAAAATGAGACAGCAAAAGAATATGTCCCAGATGAAGGGACAAGATAAAACTCCAGAATAACTAAGTGAAGTGGAGATAGGCAAACTACCTGAAAAAGAATTCAGAGTGAGATAGTATAGTAAAGATGATTCAAGATCTCAAAAAAGGAAAGGAGGCACAGATCGAGAAGATACAGGAAATGTTTAACAAAAACCTAGAAGAATGAGAACAAACACACAGAGGTGAACAATACAATAACTGAAATGAAAAATACACTAGAAGGAATCAATGGCAGAATAACTGAGGCAGAAGAACAGATAAGTGAGCTGGAGGACAGAGTGGTGGAAATAACCGCCACACAACAGCCTGTTGGTAGAAGAGTCAGGACACACAACATTTATTGATTAAATTCAGTCTTTTATTGGTGTGGTTTGTGGAGCTTTAAGACAATTACAACAATAACATGAAGGATCACTGATCACGGATTCCCATAACAAATACAGTAATAATGAAAAAGTTTGAAATATTGTGAGAATTATGTGACACAGAGACATGAAGTGAGCAAATGCTGTTGGAAAAAAGATGCTGATAGACTTGCTCTATGCACGGTTGCACAAACATTCAATTTGTTAAAAATATATATCTGTGAAATGTAATAAAATGAGGTATGCCTGTGGATAAATCCACTATCATAGTTCAAGACTTCAACACCTTACTACAAGAAATGGACAGAGCCAACAGACATAAAATCAGAAAAGACATAGTTGAATTCAACAACAGTATCAACTGGATATAATCAACACCTATAGACTCCTTCATTCAACAAAAACATCCTGTTAAGTTCACTGCAACATACAACAAGGTAGAGCACATTGTGGACCATGAACAAAACTTAAAAGTTTAAAAATAATACAAATCATACAATGTCTATCTCAGACCACAACAGAATTAAACTATAAATCAATAACTGATAGATAATTAGAAAATCCTATAAAATGTGGAAATCAAGAAATGCATTTTTCAATAACCTATGGGCCAAGTAAATATTGAGAGAAATTTAAAAATATTTTGAACTAAGTGAAAGTGAAAACACAACTTATCACACTTGTGGTGTAAAGCAAAAGAAGACTTAGAGGTAATTGATAGCATTGAATATATATAATAGAAAAGAAGAAAGATACAAAATAAGCTACCATTTTAGGAAAGTAGAAAAAGTAGAGTAAATTAGATATGAAGTAAGAAGGAGAAAAATAATAATTAGAACATTCTCTAACACCATACACAAAAATAAACTGAAAATGAATTACAGACCTAAATGTAAGACCAGATAGTATAAAACTCTTAGAGGAAAACGTAGGCAGAACACTGTCTGACATAAATCACAGCAAGATCTTTTTTGATCCACCTCCTAGGGTAATGAAAATAAAAAGAAAAATAAACAAATGGGACCTAATCAAACTTAAAATCTTTTGCACAGCAAAGGAAATCATAAACAAAATTAAAAGACAATCCAGAGAATGGGAGAAAATATTTGGAAATGATGTGACTGACAAGGAATTAACCTCCAAAATATAGAAATAGCTCATGCATCTCCATAGCAAAAAAAAACAGGCACTCCAATTAAAAACTGGGTGGGAGATCTAAATAGACATTTCTCCAAAGAAGACATACAGATGGCCAAAAAGCACATGAAAAGATGCTCAGCATCACTAATTATTAGTGAAATTCAAATTGATAAAATGAAGTATCATCTCACACTGGTCAGAATGACCATCATCAAAAAATCTACAAATGAGAAATGCTGGAGAGGGTGTGGAGAAAAGGAAACCCTCCTAAACTGTTGATGGGAATGTAAATTGGTACAGCCACTATGGAGAACACTATGAAGGTTCCTTAAAAAGCTGAAAATAGAGCTACCATATGATCCAGCAATCCCGCTCCTGGACATATACCTGGAGAAAATCATAATTCCAAATGATACATGCACCCTAATGTTCACTTCAGTGCTGTTTACAATAGCCAGGACAAGATAGCAGCCTAAATGTCCATCAACAGATGAATGGATAAAGAAGTTGTGGTACATATATACAGTGGAATATTACTCAGCCACAAAAAGAATGAAATAATGCCATTTGTAGCAAAATGGGTGGACCTAGAGATTGTCATGCTGAGTGAAGTAAGTCAGAGAAAGACAAATATCATATGATAGCAATTATATGTTGGATCTAAAAAGTATGGTAAAAATTAACTTATTTACAAAACAGAAATAGAGTCACAGATGGAGAAAACAAACTTATGGTTACCAGAGGGAATCGTGGGGGAAGGATAAATTGGGAGATAGGGATTGACATATACACACCCCTATATATAAAATAGACAACTAATAAAACCTACTGTGTAGCACAAGGAACTCTACTCAATGCTCTGTAATGACCTATATGGGAAAAGAATCTAAAAAAAAAAAAAAAGAGTGGATAAGTATATGTACAACTGATTCACTTTTCTGTACAGCAGAAACTAACAGAATATTTTAAATCAACTATACTCCAATAAAAATTAATTTTAAAAAGTAATAATAAGGGCTTCCCTGGTGGCACAGTGGTTGAGAGTCCGCCTGCTGATGCAGGGGACACGGGTTCATGCCCCAGTTCGGGAAGATCCCACATGCCGCGGAGCGGCTGGGCCCGTGAGCCATGGCCGCTGAGCCTGCGCGTCCGGAGCCTGTGCTCCACAACGGGAGAGGCCACGACAGTG
>NW_020837947.1:85364295-85365568 GCF_003676395.1 Aethalodelphis obliquidens
AAAAAAAAAAAAAAAAAAGTAATAATAAGAATTAGAGGTCTTCCCTGGTGGCGCAGTGGTTGAGAGTCTGCCTGCTGATGCAGGGGACATGGGGTTTGTGCCCCGGTCTGGGAAGATCCCACATGCCGCGGAGTGGCTGGGCCCATGAGCCATGGCCACTGAGCCTGTGTGTCTGGAGCCTGTGCTCCGCAATGGGAGAGGCCACATCGTGAGAGGCCCGCGTACAGAAAAAAAAAAAAAAAAAAAGAATTAGAGACAATGACAATGAAATTGAAAGCAGGAACTCTATAGAGAAAATCAATAGATCCAAGATTAAAGATCAAGAAAATCAATAAGTTTCTGATCAGGCTAACTAAAAACAAAGAGAGAGAGAGAACATAAATTACTAATATTGGAAATAAAAGAGAGGATATCATTACACATTCAATGCAAATTCAAAGGGTAAAAGAATACTACAAATAACATAAAGCCACCAAATTTGATAACATACATGAAATGTACCAATTTCTTGAAAGACACAATTGCCAAACTCTCTCTAGAAGAAATAGACAATCTCATTAGGCCTATATTTAATGAAATTCAATAGATAATTAATAATCTTCCCAAACAGAAGTCACCAAGCAAAGACTGGATCACTGGTGAATTATAACAAACCTATATGGAATAAATTTTTTACTAATTCTCTACAGTTTCTTTCAGAAGATAGAAACAGAGGGAATACTTCCTAACTCATTTTATGAGTCCAGCATCACCCTAATACCAGAACCAAAGACATTATAAGAAAAGAACACTACAGACTATCTCTTATGAATGTAGATGCAAAATCCTCAAGAGACTAGCAAATCGATCCAAGAATATATAAAAAGTATTGTACACCATTATCAACGAGTGGTATTGATCCCAGGTAGGCAAGGCTTGTTCATTTAAGAATCAATTTATGTAATCCAATATATCTACAAGGAAAAGAAGAAAAGTCTCATGAGTCTATCAATAGATGCAGAAAATATTGAAAAAAACAAAACAAAACAACACTTATTCACCTATTCACGATAACAACTCTCTATAAGCTAAGAACAGACTGGAAGGTCCTCAACCTGATAAAGAATATCTACAAAAATCCTACAGGTAACATCATACTTAATTGTGAGAAACTAAAAGTTTTCCCACTAAGATCAGGAACAAAGTAAATATGCCCTCTCTCATGACTCCTATTCAATATTTTACTGGAAATACTTGCTAAAGCAATGAAAGAAAGAGAGAAAGAGAGAAAGAG
>NW_020837947.1:85365578-85394771 GCF_003676395.1 Aethalodelphis obliquidens
AGAAAGAAAGAAAGAAAGAAAGAAAGAAAGAAAGAAAGAAAGAAAGAGAAAGAAAGGGGAGGGAGGAAGGGAGGAAGGAAGGAACGAATGAAAGAAAGAAAGGAGAGAGGGAAGGACAAAGAAAAGAAAATAAGAAGAAATGAAGAAGAAGCGTACAGTTTAGGAAGAAAAAAAATCCCTTTGTTCACAGATGGCATGATCCCCTGTGTAGAAAATCTAAAAGATTTGGCAAAGAAACAACTCTTACTAACAAACAATTATAGCAAGGTTACAGAATACTGGGTTAATATACAAAAGTCAATCACTTTCCCATATATCAGCAATGAAAAAGAGGAAATTAAAATTAAAAATGCTGTGCCATTTTCATTAGCACCCCAAGAAATAAAGTGCTTAGCTATAAATCTAACAAAATATGTACAAAATCTGTTTGAATACAACTACAAAACTCTGTTGAAAAAAATCAAAGAAGAACTAAATAAACTGAGAGATATTCCATGTTTGTGGCTAGGAAGACTTAATATTGTCATGATCTTATTTCTTCCCAATTGATCAATAGGTTCAATGCAATCTCAATAGAAATTTCAGCAAGATATTTTGTAGATATCAGCAAACTGATTCTAAAATTTATATGGAGGAACAAAAGACCCAGAATTGCCTACAAAATATCAAAGAATTGCAAAGTTGGAAGACTGACGCTAATGAACTTTAAGACTTACTATAAATCTATAGTAACCAGACAGTGAGGTAATGATGAAAAAACAGACAAATAGATAAATGAAACAGGATGTAGAGACCATAAATAGACTCACATAATTATAGTCAACTGATCTTTGACAAAGGAGCAAAAGAAATACAATGGAACACAGTTTTTTCAACAAATGCTGGAACAACTAGATATCCATATACAAAAATATGAATCTAGACACAGATATTATATGCTTTACAAAAATTAACTCTAAATGGATCACGGATGTAAATGTAAAATGCAAATATATGAAATTTCTACAAGATAACATAGAATAAAATCTAGATGACTTTGGATTTGTCAATGACTTTTTAGGTGTAACATGAAAGACACAATCCATGAAAGGAATGTTGATAAGCTGAACTTCATTAAAATTAAAACTGTCTGCTCTGCAAAAGACACTATCAAAAGAATAAAAAGACAAGCCACAGACTGGAATAATATATTGGAAAAACATATCTGATAAAGGACTATTTTCCAAAATGTACAGAGAACTCTTACAACTCAACAATAAGAAAACAAGCAACCTAATTTTAAAATCAGACAAATACCTTAATATCTACCTAACCAAAGAAGATATACAGATGACAAATAAGCATATGAAAGGATGCTCCATATCATACGTCATCAGGGAGGTGCAAATGAGTTAACACTATGCTCTTACTTGAATGGCTAAAATTCAGAACACTGGCAATACCAAAAGCATGAGGAGCAACAGGAACTCTCATTCGCTGCTGGTGGGAATGCAAAATGGTAGACCCAATTTTAAGAAGGTTTGGCAGTTTCTTACAAAAGTAAACATAGAATGAACATATAATCCAGCAATTACTGTCCTTGGTATTTGCTAAAAGACATTGAAAGCTTATGCCTAAACAAAACTTGCACATGGATTTTAATTAGGGCTTTATTCATAATTGCCAAAACTTGGAAGCAACCATAATGTCTTTCAGTAGGTGCATACATTAATAAACTGGTACATCGAGGCAATGAAATGTTATTCAGTGCTAAAAAGAAGGTATCAAACCATGAAAAGCATGGAGAAAACTCAAATACCTATTACTAAATGACAGAAGTCATTCTGAAAAGCTACATACTATGTGATTCCAACTATATGAAATTCTGGAAAAGGCAAAGATATGGAGACGGTAAAAGATCAATGCTTGAAAGCATTTAGGTGGGAGAGAGGGATGAGTAGAGGTAGCACCTAGAATTTTTAAGGCAGTGAAAGTACTCCATATGATACAATAATGATGGATAGATGCCACTATACATATAGGATGTATAATACCAGAGTGAACCCTATGTAACTACAGGCTTTCGGTGATAATGGTGTGTGAATGTAGCTTCATCAACTGTAACAAATGTACCATGCTAGTGGTGATGTTGATAATGGGAGGCTATTCATTTGTGGGGGCAGGATATATATGGGATATTTCTACACTTTCCTCTCAATTTTACTGTGAACCTAAAATTGCTCTAAAAATAACGTCTTACAATAATACACAAGAATGCAAGTGTGAAGGCATAAAAAAATTATATCTTTGATTACATTAAAATAATTTCATTGGTCACATACTAAATAATTAAAAGCCTATTATGTAGACTAAATACATAAAATTATTCCAAATTTTTACATAAAGAAACAGGCTAAAATGAATAAACCACATACCATTCATTTGAAGAATAAAAACAAATGCTAATAAATTTAAAAAAATGCTCAAGCTTTTAATCATCAGAGAAATATAAATTGCAACCATGGAATTGGTTAAAAGTGTATAATTTCTGGCAACACAGTCAGGGAAGATGAGGACTAATAGGAACTCTTAAACACTGTTGGCTGAGATGTATATTGGTACAATCACTTTCGGGAGCTATTTGACACTATGATGTGAATTTGAAAATGAAGACACACATACCAGGTAGACATAATGGTTTCTATTCATAATCCTTGAGTAACACCTGCAAAAAAATGTTCATGAAACATAGTCTATATTGGTAAAAAACAGGAAAGAATCCAAAGTCCATTGATATGGATAGTGATTTATTTTAGACAATGGAATACTATCCAGCATTGAAAATAAATATATGCTATCTATGTATATCAACCTGGGTGAATCCCAGAACATAATGAATATAAAAATAAATAAATAAATAAATACAGAGAGTAGAATATTCTTTCTATAAATGGAATTTATGCAAAATATTTCTGCCTATTTGTATCTATGTTAAAGTATAAATACAGTAAAGTATACACACAATAATAAGCTAGATGGTATTACTATTAGTGTTGGTTATACATTGTTTTTGATGTATTCTATGTGGATTTCTAAGTCTTTAAAATTAAAAAAAATAAATTTTATTTCAGTCACTTCCTCTGCTTAATAATCACAGTATAAACCCTCTAACTCTCATGCTTCAGAAAATATATGCATTCTCCATTTATTTTTGCCAAGCACTTCTCTTTTATGTGGCAATAACGTCTGCTTCCAATGTGTCAGCTTTTAACTCTATGAAGATATCTTTCAAATCTACATCTCCAATCTAAACCACTCCCTCACTAATTCTGCATTTCCAATTTCCTGTTGGTTACTGGCAACTTCAAGAGGACTATTTTATTGCATGAGGATCAAACAAGGTTTAGCCGCAGCTCATTGAGCATGACTACAGTTAGGAAACAATGATATGTGGTCTTTGCTAGTGCACAGATTTCTCCTATAGTTGTAGTGATTTATGAACTTTTTTGTGATATATAATATATGATGGATCATATATTATAAATATGTATTTCATATGTTTATTATTGTGTTTACAAAGCCTTTACCAGAATCCAAGAATAAAGGGTCTCTCATTCTTAAGGGGTAAAATTCTCATTTTAAATGGAATAAAATAGGATCATATTCCAAATGACCTGAAACTATATTCAAGCTTGTTAAATGTGTTTGCACCTTCAGAAGAATAAAAAGGGTAAACTATTCCTTTAACTCATTGTATCTTGACTTGAATATCACCAACCAAGAAGAAGTCGAACATATTTCTTTCCTCTGGTCTCCCGTGAGACTTTGTCCCTTTGGATCCTCAGTCTTTCAGTCTTAACCCCCAGCCAAATAAAAATAAAAACATGAGCAAAGTTCTTCATTTCATCTTGCTTCTCTAGCACACTAATGCCCATCTCTTTTCATCCTGTACTTTTCTTCATCACTTACAGCTTCTACCACCTATTAAAATATTTATTCCTTAACTCATTGAATTTTGTTTTCAACTATATACTTAATCTGGTCTTTCAAGTCTGTAATAAACTCTGAACTAAAAATTCAATAGTTTCTTTTTAATGTGCCTCTTATTCAGTCGGTCAGATGTAATGCCAATAACTATACCTTTCTTCAAAACTCTCTGTTTTACTTAATTGCTTTTCTTTGTGTTTATTATTCTTTTCTTATATGAATACTACTACTCAGTGTATTTTTCTGATTCTCTTATTCTGCCAGTTTCTAAAATATAATCTCCCAGAGGGACTTGAATTTAAGGGAATTTATTTTTTTTTTTCTGGGAACTCATATAACTAATAATGACAATACCTTACATTTGTTTGGTTTGGGGAACCAAGTATAAATTTTAAAAAAATAATTGAAATCTATTTTAGACAGCTTAAAAATTTTGCATAAAAATCAGCATAAAACTGAACCTGAGACAGAAGAATGGAATGTATGTCACCAAAATTAAGAGTCCTAGGTCTTCTGAGGGTGCTTTATGTTTGGTACCTTGTTTTGGAAGTCTTCCCCTTTCCACTGTCTTCCCCTAATCATCTCCCTGTATTAATTCTGTTTTCTGGAACTGCACCCCTCACTCCTTGTAGTGGAAGCTGCTACATCCACTAAAAGGAATTGGAATCTCACTCTTTTGGCATCTTTCGTGTGAGAACTTGTATAGCCAGCAGCATCTGCTGAATGTCTATAGCTTTCTCCTTTACCTGATTTACTGTGACCTCAAAGAGAAGAAGTGAAGATTCTGGTTTGTTTTGTGACAAAAGAAAGTGGGATATCATTTTGTACTATGAGTGAGATGCTGCCATAACAAAAACCTGAAACATGTGATTCTGACTTTGGGATCATGCAGCAGGCAGAAACCTGATGAGTCTCAATAAGAAGAAGTTTTGAAGGAAAATGAGAAAAAAATGTTATTGGAAGCTGGGATTAGAGCTACATTTGTTATGTAGTAGCAGAAAGTTTGACAGTAGTATCATTGATGGTAATGTGGAAGATAGAAAATGTACCAAATAAACTCAGTGGTCAGCTATGAAGATTTCCTGGTTTCTGCTTACTGCTCATGATAAAATTTGGGAAGAGACATATAATTTAAAGAAAAAAAAGCTTTTTATTTTCAGTTAGAATTTTCATGAAATATATAGGGCTAGGGCAGTCTCCAGCTAGGGAGATATTTCCAAAGTAATAAATAGTCTCAGCGCAAATATCAAATAAATCCAAAATACTGCCAGAAAACTTTCTCCCTGGGAATCCAGACTATGGCTGGAAGGTCCTTCGTTAAGCCCTCAGAAAGATTTAGAGCAAATCTCAAAAGGCTTCTCAGTTTAACAAAAAAGCCACTAAGAACCTAAGGGCATGCCCCATTGATGCACTTGACTAGAAAACAGTGCTTCTAAACTCTTAAAAGCATTGTCCTATGACTTCCTTACAGGAGAGTCCAAGGTGGAGAAGGCTTGTCTTCAAGAAATTTTGGGTGTAGATTCTAATAGCATGAAGCATAACATGGCAAATAAGAAATGCACAAAGATTTTAAAGGACTAATATCAACTTTAATGGGAAGGAACAGAGAAAAGTCAAAGTGGAAAAAGGTCTTTGAATCTCTAAATTGCTGCACACAGAAAAGAGTCTAAAAATTATCTAGTTCCATTCAGGAGCTACCTTTGATGGAAACAGAAATATGAATCAGTGGGAAAAACCAAGAACACAGAAGGCAGAATTTAGAGACAAGGAGAATTATCACCAGGGACTGGACCCTAATCAAGAAATTGGCAACACATGCCCAGCTGCATTTTGGAATTGCTAAGGACTAGTCATTGAACGTCTGCTTCCCTGCCACCCTTTTTGGGTGGAGAAATGTTGTCTATTACAGTTATCTTACCCAGACCACCATCATGTATTGAATGCATGTTGGGCAGATAAGTTGCCTTTTTGTTTATAAGAACAAGAATAACCACATCCAAGTATGTGAAGCAAAGATGAATATCTCTACTACACCCTCTATGATATTTGGACCCTTGAGTCCATGAACATAAGCAAATAATTTTTGTTATATGTCACTAAGTTCTCAGCATGTCTCTTATGAAGCAATTGTTAAAAGGCCACTAGATTCTTACTGGCTTTTTGTTAAACTGAGAAGCCTTTTGTGATTTGCTCTAAATCTTTCTGAGGACTTAACAAAGGACTTTCCAACCATAGTCTGGATTCCCAGGGACCAAGTTTTCTGGTGGTACTTTGGATTTATTTGATATTTTTTCCTGGAACTATTCTACTTTCAGCAGAATTCTTTGTGTGAGCCACATTCCAGAGTGGTAAACCAGACTAGAAGCAAAGAATGAGTTATGTGGGAAAGTAAATCATATTTTTTCTAGTATATACCAAATGTGGGTTCCTTATATAACTCACCATTAATCAAGATAACAGCTCTGAGAAATAGACATTAAGTTTCCCTTTATAGATAAAATAACAAAGATTTGTAGAAATGGCAAAGCCAGATTTCTAGTCCAGGTACATTTGACTAGAAACTTTGACTATTCTACTTCACCAAAATATTAATGTTCAGGCAGCAGCTTTCCTAAGACATCACCGAGTCTATGGGAGTTCTGTGTCAGGAAGAAAACTGAGCCTCCTAGAAAAAAATCTCTCCTACCTGTCAACATGGAGAGGTAGCCTTAGGGAGGAGAAAATTAAGGATGACAAACGTGGAACTTTCTGCACTTTCAGACATATGATTTCCAGAAGACTTTATACACAGAGGGCAGAAGCAAGAGATAATGCAAAATTATGTTATCTCTTTTATTCTATTGGTTCTATTCTTGAGATAGTAAGATTGGATCACTTCTCATTGTCATTGATTGTTTATCCCTCAAAATTTAACTCAGTATTTATTAAAGTGCTCACTTAGAGGCTATTATTGGGTTATATTTCACAGGGATCAGTTCTTGTGCCCATCTTTCATTATTTTTCCTTAATTGTGTAATAATGATTATGCTATATTTTCTTCTAATTATAAAATATAAAATGCTTTCCAAAGAGCGCATGTAGTGGTATGTTTGTAGTGGAATGTATGTGCCATGTGGTATGAAGCACAATGATAAAAAGAATATTAACAGGCATGAACTCATCCTTTAAACTTAATAATAAAATAAATCTCCATCTTCACTGATAAATAGGGTTAATTTTAAATAGAAAAACATATTTCAAAATGATCATAGAAAATTAAACAAAATTTCCCACAAAATATGATGGACCTCAAGGTTTTACAAATACCACTAAAAGTATAGAAGTTGAAAATAACTCATTTTTGTGCTCTCAGAAAAGGCACAAGACCATATTACAACATGATTTATCCAAATGTTTCTCACTTTTCTCTTGTGCTTACTCTATCAGAGCTCTAAACCAGGTTACCTTATGTGATCTTCACTACTCTTGCAGGTTGGGTTCACTGGGAAGAAGTCCCTGAGAAAAAAAGATTGGGGTTCAAGTGGTTTATTTGCAAGAACTCCTGTGTCATCACTGGTTTGGGGTCTGGAGGAATGGGATTGGGTTTAGAAAGAGGTCAAGGTTTTGTGTGGACCTCTCTGCCAACCTCAGATGATCCTTTGGAGAGCTCAAGAGTTAAAACAGCCCATCAGGAGCCTTCCCCGGTGGCACAGTGGTTGAGAGTCTGCCTGCTAATGTAGAGGACACGGGTTCGAGCCCTGGTCTGGGAGGATCCCACATGCCACGGAGCAACTAGGTCCGTGAGCCACAACTACTGAGCCTGTGCTTCTGGAGCCTGGGCTCCACAACAAGAGAGGCCGCGATAGTGAGATTCCTGTGCACCGCGATGAAGAGTGGCCCCCGTTTGCCGCATCTAGAGAAAGCCCTCGCACAGAAACAAAGACCCAACACAGCAAAAATAAATAAATAAATTAATAAACTCCTACCCACAACATCTTAAAAAAAAAAAAAAAACAGTATAGGGAGGCAAATTTAAAACAAACAAACAAAAAACCAGTCCATCAGATGCAGTCCATGTGGGATGCAATTGAAAAGATGAAGCCTTTCTCCTCCCTCTGCTTGTCTATGGATGTGAGTCCCCCTAAGGAGGGTGACCCTAAGCAGAGTTTTCCTCCTCATTTGAGGTAATCTCTGAGGTTCAGAGGAAGTTTGTTTGATGATTTGAAGGACGTGTGGCATAAGTGACTCGGGCAGGAAAAGCTTCTTTTGCCAGTGCCGTAGGTGAGGGATGATTTGGAAAATGTAACATGGATAGCATTAGAATTTGGGATTCTGAACTTTCTGAATCTTTCCCACTGCCATGCACAGTAACTTATTTGTGGTAGAGACAGGTCCAGGCCCAAAAGTTTTTTTGTAATATTGCAAAGCATGTCTTCTTGCTTTGCTTATAAATATGTCATGTGTCTTATTTCTGAGTTTTAAATTAAAAACATATCTGTCATTTGCTTTCTCTTTTCTGGGGTTTCCAGATAGTTTAATTAAGTTTTGTTAAAGTAGACAATAAATTTCTGGACCTATTAAAAACCCCTAGACTTAAAAGAGATTTTTATCTTGATGGGGCTGTCCATATTGAAGCAAGCATAGAAGAGTCAGCTCTATCAATTCTTATACAAGAGGCTTATAGTTAAAGAAGGCAGAGCAGGAGAGCCTGTGAAGCTGATTTAAGGCTATCCACATTGCCAATGGAGACACGGCCTTTTTATGTAGAGTGAATGACAGGTAATAATTAACTCAAATTGTAATTATATAATCACCTATACTACTCAAAGCCCTTGTTACATAGGATCTGAAATGATACATAAGGCATTTAAAATAACATAATAACCTGCACAGTTTGATCTCAACATTCATTACAGGGCATATAATGACAATTTTTAAAAATATATTGCCCCACAGAGGTTAAACGATTTTTAAGTGAATAAAAACTCTTAATCAATATGGTGATAGTTACTTTCTTATGAAATGATCTTATTTTGTATGACATTACCTAATGCTAAAGAAAAATAAATGCAGTCATATAAATTTGAAATAACATTACTTTTTGTTCCCAATGAGATTTCATAAGATATTCCTAGTTAACAATGCAACAATTCTCAGAGAATACAAAAGTAATGTAAATATTGGCATTGGCAATAGGTACACAACAAAAGAGTCTGTGCACACATGGATATATGGACAGGTGTGTGTGCATGTGTCTGTGTAGATAAGGGTGTGGTGATCACTGGTGACTGTCGCCAAGTAGTCAGATTCCCCCCATTGAGGGTACTTGATAGGACTGTACTTCCTGACTGGGTCTGACCAGTGAGATACAATGTGTCACTTCCAGCCCCAGGATGCTGTGGCCATTGTGAGGTCCTCTGAGATGAGGCTTCTTTTCTCTCTGTGATGGTAACAGGAAGTGTTGGGGATGGTGGCCACTCCATCAGCCAACCTGTGTCCCTCGGTTGCTGCAACAAGCCTTGTCCTGTGGGCCTGTTACAAGCATTAGGATCAGTCACGGGATATCGGCCTCTGCTGCACTGAGCCATTGGTGTTTTGTGGTTATTATCTACTGCAGCATAACCTAGTATGTATGCCCTGACTCTAGCACTGGGAAAAGGTCTTTGAAGAGAGGTGAAATTAAAAAGTAGAGACAAAGTGGTTCACTAGCACAAACAGGAGTGGAAAATACTAGGCTGCAGTTACATTATACAAAAATGAAAGTATCCTTTTGTGAGAGAGATTTGGAGAAGGTTGTGTCACAGGCTGTGAACGAAGACACGAGTGCGCAGAATGTGATATGTGGGTAAAGTAGGTGTCCTGAGCCTCACTGACTTGTGAAGGTCATGTATTTCACATTGTCTCAACTTCGCTGCTTGAAAGCAACCCCATGAACAGTAAAGCAAGGACTGGAGAAAGTTCCCAACTCCCTCTCCGCACAGGGATCAGCCACTGGATGAAGGACTCCACAGGGCTGGGCCATTAGGGACGGGGAGGTTGCAGCTGGGCCCATGGAAAATGAGTCCCCATGTGAAACATCCATATAACTAAAGTCATTCATAGAACTCTTTTACTCTACTGGAAGAGTCCAGTAGAGCCATTCTTTTTCTCATATATCATGATGTAAGCTACCAAAATATGATAAAGTTATTATTGAGGTATCTTCATATGCATTTCAATTTTTTTCAGTTATTTTTATTTTGTAGTTCTGTAGACATAATTCTTCTCAATCATTACCTATATGAATGCTTTGTCTAGCTTTTCTAAAGAAGTTGCTGAAACAGTCAGATATGATAAGGATTTACATCTGCTCACATATTGGTATGGCTAGAACCATTACTGTCTTCTAGAAAAATATGCATTTCCCCCACTACTCATGAACAAATTAGTGGGGATTTTACTCTCTGACATTTGCTCAATGCAGATGCTTGAAACTTAATTCCTGCTTGAACACACTCCATGTAAATTTGGGTCTGGATTTCATGTAAGTTTGGAAGTAGGACTTGTCCACTGAAAGAAATATGCACAATGTGATAGCTGTGAGCTTAGGTTTTATTCAAGATCATTACTATGGACTAGAGCCTGAAAAACAGCCTCTCAGTAGCTCTGAGGAACTGTTCCAAAGAAGTAGGGGAGGAGCGAAGAGCTCTATGAATTTTTTTTTTTTTGATTCAGAAATAAATGTAGTTAAGCACACATCTTGGTAAAAGATTACTGATAGTCACAAAGAACAGACACCTCAAGTTAATGATTTTAACGCCTTTCTATTTATGGGAAAGTACAAGAATCTGGGGTCATTAAGACCCTTCCTGAGACATGCATCTAACTATCTAAGGGCCTGTTTATCCAAGGCCCAGAATGCCTCATCCCAAATTTCCCTCAAGGCAAATTGTTGGTGGAGTGACTGCAGTGGATTGTGATTTAACCCTTTGTATAAAGCGATGATGACCAACAATGCTTGTTCTTTTTTTTTTCCTTTTTCCACAGACTTCAGAGTACATTTAGAGTTAGTAGGCAGAGGTGAGATTCTGAATGTGGTGTAAAGGTCATGCCCCTAATCCTAATCCTAAACCTAACTTTATCAAACTGGAGTGTGGGGCTGTTGAAAAAAAGAATAAATTATAAATTGTGTAATCATATTTATCAAGGTATTTGTAAAAGTTTATATAAAATTCAAAACTCTGCCATCCATAAAAACATGACTGTAAGAAATGTTACAAACTTTGAAATTAATTTATTTCTGAAATTTTTTGAAATATGTTTTTGAAATACTAATATTGCAGTACACATTTTTTAGTGTATTTTTTAAACATCTTTATTGGAGTATAATTGCTTTACAATGGTGTGTTAGTTTCTGCTTTATAACAGAGGATAATATACTGAATTGTCAGGTACACTGCTGTAAGCCTCAGTAGTTATTATTTTCATTTATAATCATGTCTCTTCAACCTCATATATTTTCTTACCCTCTGTCTCTCCATCTCTCTGTCTCTCCCCACCCCCCTCCCTTTCTCCCTCTTTCTTTCTCTCTTTCACCCTATCTTTTTCCTGTTTTTGACTACAGTATTTTAAAGCAAATGCAATCCTAACCAAGGAACTTTATTTTTTATATAAGAACTATGAAATTAGTGTAACAACAAAATTGGCAGTATTTCCTTAATATCAGCTATTTTTTCCCAAATCTCCTTGATTGTCCTGAGTGTAATTTTTAGAATTGCTTAGTAAGAAGCAGTATTCTAACAATATCTACACATAGCATTTTGTTTGTATGTTTCTTAAGTCTTTTAAACCTATATCCATTATCCCACAGATCCCTATTTCTTTGTTTATATGATCAATAGGAAATTCAGTCATTTATCCTCCAGAATTTTCCACATTCTGGTTGCATTGATTTCATTCTTGTGCTATTGAATTGTTCCTCTGCCTTATGCATTTCCTGTAAACTTGTCATTAGATCCAGAGGCTTAAAGTCAATTCAAATTCAATTAAGTGTTATTTTCTACTTCCTAAAGGATCGCATCCAGAGACACATAAAGTCTGCTGGCCCTACTTTTAATAGATTGATCAGTGGCTTTCCCATAGTGTTGTTTCAATTCATCCATTATAAAATTCCACATCAATTTTCCACCTAATGATTTTTGGCGATAGTAATGATAATTTCCTGGATTCATTATTTACTTAGGGATAGAGAATGGTGATATTTGAATTTTATTATTTTTCTACATCTCCTATACATAATTATTTTTTAAAGTGGAAATTCCCTTCACCAGCACTTTAGGACCTTAAAAGATATTATATCCTGTAAATCCAGGATAAATAATTGTTACCTCCCCCTTTAAAGCAATTTTCAGAGCAATAATTTGGTGCACTAGCAACAGCAAATGATATGGCCTGATATTTTTAAAAATATTATTTTTAAATTGTGCACCTTAACAGTGATCTCCACCTCTTCCTCATTGGTTAGGAAACTTCTCCTATACCCCTCCATTTCCCCTAATTCCAATACCCTATGGTTTACCATTGAATTTAAGGGGAAACATTATGTTTCATTTGCTTGTTAGAATTTTGAGGGATCAGAAACCATTGAGGAGCTCAGGAATATTTCTGACTAGTTTTCTTCTGACTAACCACTCTGAGTGACTAATGCACTGGAGTCATTTCTTTTGGAGGTCATGACCTGGATTAAAAGAGAACACCTTTATCCACAAATACAGACATTAGGAAAATTTATTAGCAGCTAAAAGTTTGCAGAGATGGTGAATACGATTTGAAACAGCCGACATAGTCAATACTAAAGAAAGAACAATGATGTGAATGTTGGCAGACAGCTTTTAAAATATTAAAACCTACCATCTGGCAATAACTTGAATGGCATCATATAAAACAGGTTTGAATTAACTGATGTAGAATGAAATCTAAAATCAACTTAAATGCTCTTTCTTTAAATGCATATTGCCTCCTGAAATAAAACATTGAAAATTCAAATCAGCTTATTCTCTCATTTTTAAATATGTGCATAACTTGTGATTGAATTATCTCTAAGGTTTGTTCATTGAGCTTGAATAGATTAGTATTTCATAATTTAGAAAGCTTGAGTAAGTAGCATTTGGAATAACTGATGTTCTTAACTGGGTTATAACTTCTGGCATCCTTCTATCAAGAACATTCAAAATTACTTTGCTTTCCCTATGTTTTGAGTGCAGGATTTCTTACATCACTGCATAGCATAAATGCCAAACTATTGATGTCCTTTACTCAGCATTTTCTTTCCCTTATCACATGCTGAGATTTATTTTAAAGTGCAGTTTTACTCTCTTTCATCATCCACGGTGGTCAGCACTTTGTATATTATTCTGTACTTCAGAAAAAACATTAACCAGTACTTCCTGCTTCCTCAGGGACCAAGTGCAAGCAGAAAGAGGACATTGTTATCAACTGAAAGCTACTCGAAAATATAAACATTTCAACTGGCATTTTTGCTGCATTTTATATCTTGGAATTGGGAGCTGTTCTGGCAAAAACAATGGTATATCTGGATAATTTGAAAAGAAAAAAATCATGGTTATACATTTGTACAATTTCTTTGACTCAAACAAAATAAGGAAGTAAGTTGAAAGGTAAGTGAAGTTCCAAAAATCTGACCCTCTCACTACTGTCAGGATATTTCAAAAAGATTAAGAAGTCCTCCCTTTGATTTGATATTAGACATACAAAGAAACACTGCCAATGCTAAAATATGTTTTAAAAGTAAACAATTTAATCATTCTATTCTTACTTTGAAAAACAACATAAATCCTTTTTTTTTTTTTTGACACTGGACTTCCTTTTCCTATTTGTATTAGCTTTGGTTTGTGGGAATCCTGCCCCCCTTTCCACCCCAAATTCCATCAAATTGGGAGACTTTATTATTTGGTAAATCTATGTCAATATTGCTCAGAAGAACTTTCTCAGGAGACATATATTACTACACAGTAAAAAAACATTGCTTTTCTTCAGATATACACAGATGGGGGACATGATTAATCATTAAACCTATTTTAAAAATTAATTTATTACAGTATTTTCCTGTTAATCAGGATAAAATACTGTACTCATGACATTTTCTTTTTTCCTTCAACTTTGAAAATAAAGGCAGGGAGCAGAGAGTGATTTCATATGAAATGCAGCAATTCACACATTAAATTTGTAATTGTAGATTTCATGGGCAGCTAGCTGAATTTGACCCACTATCAGAACCATTGATGGGTGTACTTCCATTCTTGTGATCAACTTAAATCTTCCTGATTAGCAAATATGTCTTGGAAGATGGGATCAAGTAATACTTCAAAGTTACTTTAACACCTACTTTTGTATTCAACCAACAGCCTGCTCTGACATTATAGTAAATTGTTTTTCATATTTTTAAATCACCATGAAAAATAACATTTTATGTAGCTTTAGTTAGTAAATGCAATACTACTTTCAGGGTACACATACAAATAAATATAGAGACTCAAGTGTATAGATGCATATACATACACATATAGACATATAACTAGGTACTACTCTGTTTTTAATATCTGCACATGAAGTTGACCTATTTTATATTTTGGCTCCCAGCACAATATACCTACCTCATTACATATTGACCTTAACATTTGTTCATACCAAAATGCTTTTCTCTCTTTGAAGAATTTCAAAATCACCTCCTATGAGCTTCTTTTAACGTTGCAACAAACACAATACCAAAAATACTACACAATGCCAATACTAATAATTTAGTCATTATTTTTACCGTAATCAGAAAATAACAAATAACCATCCCTGAGGTTGAGCACATAATCAATAATCAATCTATTTCATTGTAAAGAATGGCAAACAATAGATTTTATTACCATCCATTTTATTAACATATCTTAAAATTGAGTAGTATTTTTATATTGTTAAATGCTAAGATTTATTATTTCCTCACTTATGTGGGTAATCTGATGTATTGCACTATATATTATGTATAAGTTAACCAACAATGGTTATATTCCTTAGTGATGTACCCATTAATCAAAAGTGAAATCAATCATTTATATTAATGTTCTAATAAAAAAATTCAGAAAAACATCTTATTTAATTTAGTTAGAGATTTACTAGAAATTTAAGTAAATAGAATGATTTGTTCTGAGTGTTCCTTTAGTCCTTTAGCAAGACTTTGAAGAGCAAAAGTAAATAATCCAACTACAGAGTGCTGATTTTGGACATAAGTTAGAGTCTTTAAACCATCTAATAGTAGAATAGATCTATGAGAGCTGGTTGTCTAAGAAACTGTCCCAGCAAATCCTCAAGTCCTTCTGGACTCAGTGAAGCAAAGACCTAGCAGATTCTTACAAAAATGCCAGGTCCAATTTAAAATCAAACACAACTATGATAAGTTTTCAATCATGATAATTGTTTTGGCCGTTTTCAAAATTTATATAAGTGAAATCATACAATAAATAAATACTCTCTTTAGCCTGCCTTCTTTCTGCTCAACATAATAACTTGAGATTTGAAACAAGTTGTTGAATATATCATTAGACTTTTTACTTTTACTTACTGACTAACATTTAATTGTATAGATATTAAACAACTGGTTTGTCCATTATTCTGTTGGTGGACATTTGGGTAGTTTCCAGTCTGGAGTAATTATGACTAAAGCTACTGTAAGCATCCATTTACCAATATGTTGATAGACATAAATTTTCATTTTTTATTTTTCTTGGTAAATATGTAGAAGTGTTATTGCTGGAACAAAGATTAAATGCATATTTTTCTTTAAAAGAAAGCATAAAATGGTATTCCAAATTTGTATAATTTTACAGTTTCACCAACAATAAATATAAATTCCAGTTGCTCTGTCACCTGGCCAGCGTTGTGTTGTCAGACTAATTGTGGCCATTCTAGTGGATGCAAAATGGTTTATCTCTTTTGAGTTTTAATTTACCTTTATCAGATGACTAATTATTTTGAGCATCTTTTAAATACTTTTTGTATATCCTCTTTTGCGAAATATCTCTTCAAATCAAGTGCCTATATTTTATAGAGCTTTTTTCATTTTATTATTTCCTTTTATGTATTCTATACATAGTCTGTATGCAAGATTTGCCATACACATATTGCAATTATTTTCTCCCATTCTGTTGCTTGATTTTCATTTTATTAATATAATTTTATTTGTTTGGGAGTAAAATATAAATACAGTAGGAAGTATAATATAAATACAATAAAATGTACAGCTAAAAATTATGTGCTCAGTTCAATGACTTCTGATAATTGTATATACTATATAACCATCACACAGAACAAGAGTGTTACTTTTCTCCAAAACACGTCCATTGTGCTTTTTTCTAGTCCACTCATATGTCTGACACACTCCTTTTTTTCTGCCACTCTAGGTCAGCTTATATTGTTGTAGAATTGTATATAAATAAATTATGTACTATATTGTTTTTGGTTCATTTTCTTTCATTCAACATAATATTAGTGAAATTGTGATGGGACACTATATTTTTTGGTGTGGTGGTTACAGTGTGTCCACAATCATCAAAACTTAAACTGAATGGCTCAAACTTGATAAGTGATATTGATTTTGATCTATGAGTAATAATGTTGGGCTTTTCTTTAAAAAGAAGAAACAAACCCTAGTGTATTTGAGTATAAAAATCAAGCAGGCATGAGAGACCAGTTTACTAAACAGGAATTACAATAAAATTAAAACGTTTCATCAAGCATGAGATGACAGTGTTGTAATACCTTGAAAGTACTATGCAAATAAATAATTGTCAAGCCATACTTTGTACACATCTAAACTATGATTTAACCATAAGTGCAATTTTAATACTCTTTTTAGACAATAAAAACATAGTGTTTATCACAGAAAAAGAAAGAACTTTAGGAAAAAACAAAGTTATTGCAGAAGAAATGTTGACAGAAATAAGTGGTAAACATATGGGTTAGACTACAAAAATACTGATGGCTTAAATTTGGATTTTAAAAATAAGTTTAATTTAAAAATAGATCAAAATTAGTATAAGCTGATATGAAATGACCCTATTTCAAGCTTTCTAAGATTTTTCTACTGGTAGGGAGTAGGGAAGAGATATTTTTTAGGATTACAATTTTTTGGAAGTTAATCTCTCAAACTAAGGTTTAAGAGTATTCACTAAAAAAATTAAAAAGAGAATAATTTCTAAGCTTATAAGAGAAAAAAATTGGGAAAATACACATGATCCAAAGTAAACCAATAAAATAGAACAAATGAAGCATGGAAAAAGTAAGGTGAATAGAAAGTACAAGTTATCCAGGTAGAAGTAAATTCAAATATGTTAATGGTTATAAACAATACATGTGGATCATTCTCCCTCATTAAACAGTAGAGATTGTGAGATTAGCTTGAAAATGTGCATGTGTAACTTTTCCAAGCTATGTCAGGGCAACAAAAGGTATTAAGTAAATATATGGGAAAATATACTAGGCAAATACCAATGAATAAAAAGCTATGGAATTAAAACAGCATGTCCACTTTCTATGTAACTAGTGTATAAATCACTCAGTTACAAGTAAAAATGATCACAGGAAACTTAAATACTTACACAACACATAGGTAAAACAAAAATAATGTAAAACAAATATATAATACCAACCACATCTGTTACAACAATACATGTCAATGATTTACTCCCAACTAAAATGCAAATAAAATAAGGTTGTATCAAAATGATTAATAATAATAGCAAAATAATACCAAGTATTTGCTGCACCCTAAAAGCATTTCTAAAACAAGTTGACAAAGAAGGTTTGAAGGCATAAAAATGGGCAAAGATGTAAAAAGAAAATGGTATAAAATTAAAGTTTCAAATATTAATTTAAAGTAAGGTATAATTAAGACAAAACACAATCAATAGGATGCAGAATGTCATATTATATTGATACAAGATCCAATCTATAATGAAAATATCATAGTCATAAAATTTTATTAGCCAAATAAAAGAGCATTAAAGTATATTAAGCAGGAAGTGTTTAAAAAATTCAGAGATATATACAAAATACACAAATGTATTTGAAGATTTCAACACACCATTTTCTGCACATTAAGCTTAAAATAGTGAGAAAATGAAGCCATATAGGATTCTTACCATATTATCTGAGTTATTTATGGTGTTGGGTGGGAGAAACTAAACAACTGAGATATAAACTCATATACCTATGTATAGATATATACATTTACTGTTGAAGCATCATTTTGGAATATGTGGGATAGGATATTGTAAATCAAGAGAACGGCCCCTTACTTACTTATTGTAGATATACTTATTGTAGATACAGCAGTGGAAATGCTAACAGCTGCATTCGGTAAAGACGATTAGGTGTAACTTTATCAAGACTATGTCTCTCCAAAGTTAGAAATCTTCTAGCTTCTATAAAACATACAGTTAAGTGACAAAGATCTTAAAACTATTATTATATTAATTGGGAGATTTGAATGTGAATTTTTTCCCACGTTTCCTTAAAATGGGACAATGCCATAACAGAAACTTATCATCTCTTAATATGATATTGAAAAATATACTCTAAAAAGCTATTACAAGTTTTAGTTGGTCAAGTATCCTAATGTTTCTTTATTTATGTTTTTGTTTTTATGTATTGGAGATAAATTTGCAGGGCACTGATTGTACAAACAAGTCAGCTTTCAAGAAGATAGTGTCTTACCACAGCTTTGCACTGTTTGCGATAGTATATTTTTGCACTTTTCACTATGTTGGAATAAATTCTGCTACAGCTAACAGAAAAAAAATAATAATAATAGTGACTTAAGATTAACATTTCATTCTTTTCATACCTGAAATATAGATGGTTGAGGATGGGTGAGGGCCACAGAGCCAATAGGGATTCTGGGTTTTTCTATTTTCTTATTCTACTATTCTTTGTGAAGGACAGTCCAAGAAGGCTGCCGACCTCAGCCTTTCTATGACCTGTTTTCAATCATGATAGTTGTTTTGGCCGTTTTCAAAATTTATATAAGTGAAATCATACAATAAATAAATACTCTCTTTAGCCTGCCTTCTTTCTGCTCAACATAATAACTTGAGATCTGAAACAAGTTGTTGAATATACCATTAGACTTTTTACTTTTACTTACTAATATTTAATTGTATAGATATTAAACAAAAGACTTTTCTTTCTGCCAGTTGCTTGCCTAAAACCTGAGCTCCAGAAAGAAATACAACTAAAAAATAAAAATACAATAAAAACTTTGCCCCTCTTAAGTTCTCTTGTCCCAGATGTGGCCTAGAATGAACTGAGCTTCTTGAACTGAAGAGGCCGTGTGGCTGTACGGCAATTCAGCATGTTGAAAATGCTCCCATGATCAATACCGCTTAAAAGATTAGCACAGGGTATGTCCTAGAGCCCTTTCTCAACCAGAAACAAAAGCTCTGAACTGTCTGAGATTGAATTATTCACCAGTTTGGTGACCTAATTCAAATTTCATTGAATGCATATATACATGTATATGTTATTACGGACAAATTTTGTCCTTTCAAAATTCACATGTTTTTGCAGTCTTAACTGCCTATGTGACCATATTTTGAGATAGAGCCTTTACAGAGGTAGTTCATATTAAGTGAGGTCATAAGAGTGGGGCCCTAGTCCTATGGGACTAATGTCCTTATAAGGAGAGGATGAGACACCAGAGTGATCGAACCCTCTCAGGAACACTCACAGAGGAAAGGTCATGTGAGGCACAGTAAGAAGGTGGCTGGAAGCCAGGAAAAGAGCCCTCATCAAGCACCAAATTTGCTGGCACCTAGGTCATGGAACTCTAGCCTCCAGAAAATAAATAAGAAAATAAATGCCTATTGTTTAAGCCACTCAGTCTGTAGTATTATTTTATGGCAGCCTGAGCAGACTAATTGTGTGTGTGTGTGTGTGTGTGTGTGTGTGTGTGTGTGTGTGTGTGTGTGTAAAACAAAACTATTCTGTGGTATTTTAGAAATATTTAAGTTGTCTAGGCAAATAATTATCATATTATGATACCAAGAATTTTAACCTCAAACTTTTTATTTTTTCAAAAGTTGTTCTACTATTAGATTTATAGAATAGTTGCAAAAATAGCTTAGGCAGTTCCCATAATCCTTCACTCAACATTCCTCAGTGGTTTATGACTTAACATAACTAAAGATTAATTACTACAACCAAAGATCTATGAAAATTTAGCATGAACAAGACATATTTGCTGAATGTGTGAATGATAACTAGCTCTGGTTTATATTAATAACAGTTTTATATTAATATGTTCCTCATTAATATAAAATATGTTTATTAACTCATTTTGTTGTGCTTATTCTGAGAAATTTTGCATATAATCTTACTTTTGACACTGTAAGCACTTCAATTGATAGACTATGAGATCATAAACAAAGAATTATGACCTCTTACTGTGATCAAACAACAGGAGGGAAAGAAAACTGCTCAAATATGAGATATTTAACAATTAGCACTTTACAGAAGGACGTACCATAAAAAATATATATAATTTAGTGTATTTTCAGAATGCAAGTATGAATTATAAGGTTTAATTCAAACTATTGTAAAATCTCAGACTATTGTAAAATGCCTTCCTAAGCATTATCAGAGGCCCACACCAGTGACGCTACAGGCTGTGACCCTATAGTCACCCACAGCATTCTTAGTCTTATAGCTAATTTTAGTTTTTAAGTAAGCACCAAGAGCTTCAGTAAAGCTATAACCTCTGAAGAGTATCAATTTCATAACAAAAGATGATTGATCAAACTTTCTCTACCATTTATGTCATCACATGAAAGACTCAGGATCCTACAAAAGTTATCATAAGAGAAAATTCCATAGTTTTCTATCTTCTCAAACTTATTTGAGAACAAAACCAATATTAAAGGAGTAATGGCTAGCAGTGGGGCACATCAGTGTTCAGTAGAGAGCAAAATTTAAAATCCATTTCTTCGTGTGGTGAAGTTTTTCTAATTGCATTATTCTATGCTATTTCAAATAATGTATGGAACCAATCTGAAAATAAACTTGAGTAAATGCAGCAACTTATTTGCTAATATTTTATTATCTACATATTGTCTATAATATCTAAGTGAGATCATAGCTCCAACAATGTCTCAATTATATAGATAACCAAATATCATTGTTAAATAGAAAAAATATATATATTTTTGGCAGCACTGCACAGCAGGTGGGATTTTATTTCCCAACCAGTGATCGAAGCCATGCCCCCTGCAGTGGAAGTGTAGAGTCCTAACCACTGGAGCACAAGGGAATTTCAAAAAAAATATTGTCTAGTGTAAGTTTAGTTCTTTCTATTTTAGTTTTTTTTTTTTTTAATTTTTATTTATTTATTATTTTTGGCTGTGTTGGGTCTTCATTTCTGTGTGAGGGCTTTCTCTAGTTGCGGCAAGTGGGGGCAAATCTTCATCGCGGTGCACGGGCCTCTCACTGTCGCAGCCTCTCTTGTTATGGAGCACAGGCTACAGACACGCAGGCTCAGTAGTTGTGGCTCACAGGCCTAGTTGCTCTGCGGCATATGGGATCTTCCCAGACCAGGGCTCGAACCCATGTCCCCTGCATTAGCAGGCAGATTCTCAACCACTGCACCACCAGGGAAGCCCTCTATTTTAGTTTTAAGTCTGTTTATATGGGAAAAGAATTGTAGAATATTAATGTGAGGTGCTTTAGATATTTTATTACTATTCACATAATGAATTTTATTATTAATAATTTAACGAATTCTTTACAAATAATTTGTTTCTTCTTTTAATATTACCCCAAAATAATTTCTGAATATATATGTCATATTCATTATTTGGTTGTCAGAAAATTGTCCTTTCCTTGTTAGCAGAAGTTAAATATGTCATTTAGCAACTTTTAAAGTACAGAAGGTAATAAACATATTTGATCTAGCCACAGCTTTAAAGAGGCAAAACAAATTATTAAAGGATGGAAATTACTAAAGATATAATATTTAGACTAAAAACTGTCAGTCCAAAAGCTGTTATATTTTGGAAATGATATTTCCCTATGAAATAATAACTAATACTAAGTAATAATTAATTAATAATTAATGTTGTATTAATAATAAGACAAATTAAAACTTGTTTCCACATTAGAGTTTTACTGTCTATAAATATAAAACAGAATGAGTAGTAAGACAAATAGAATATGAAATAACCTGCTAATTGAAACAAACATTTATGTCACTTTACTTAAATGATGTAGAAAAATATGGTCCCTTCTTTAAAGATTGACATTCAGGTTTATATTTGGGGACCTCTTTAAAGGGGAGAACAATGTATAATGGAATTATATCAGCATAAACCCTAGGATAGGGGCTAACCTGAATCTGATCTATTCTACTCAAGAATCTGAATTTTCCATATGCACTCAGAAGATTCTAGCTATGTTGCAACTGTCATAGATAAAGTTGAAGAGTAAAAGCAAATTTACCAAATTTCAGGGAACGAATATTGCATTCTGGGAAAAAAGAAGAAAGAAAACTAAGTAAATCAACATACATTTAAACCAAACATTCATCTGAATTGTTCAACTCAGAGAGTGGTCCTAATCAAAATGAATCATGAAATCCATACTGAGTCTTCAGATTTCAGCTGGTAAGGTGGCTAAATCACTGACTAACATTGCCTTCCTGTAGTACATATTTTTAGTCACTTATAGCGTCACAGTATCAGGGCAATTATTGAAATTAGCAAATATATAAAGCATTTGGAGTAAAGTTTTTGAAGGTAGTCTAATGAAACTCTTAGTGTACAATCAATACAAAACAGCAGTAGCCAAGGAATACAGTGATTCTCAATCAGATATTATAATGCAAATTGTAGGGCTTGCTGTGTAATGCCTTCCATAAAGCTTTACATTTCAAAATGGTATAAAATAGTAAAATTGTTTCCTGAAAAAAATAAAAAAAAAGAGCAACCGAAATTGTATATACTAGATGCTTGAAAAAGGAAAGAAGAAAAATAAAAATAAATATACCTCTAGAGTTTACGGGGGCACACTATACCACTGCCATATTTTGTGTGTGTGTGTGTGTGTGTGTGTGTGTGTGTGTGTGTGTGTAATTTTGTTATTTTATATTACCTACACCTTTAGTCTCCTTCATAAAAATCTTTTCTTTTTTTCTTTTTTTTTTTTTTTTGGTGTGTGTGCTTGTTGTTTTCCTAATTTCCAATGGGAGGGTATAACTTTCTCCTAAGTCCCCCAGTTTCTTCCTTTTAAGTGTCACTGACACCCAACAGCATGTTAAAGCTAAGGAGATGGGAACTTCACTCTTCTCATCCACAAGAGCAGAGGAAGAGAGGAAGTTAGACACCCCCCACAAAGGAGTGTGAGATCCTTTATTGTTCCTTTCCTTTAATCAGTGGGTGTCAATCAGGGGGTTTTTGTCTCCCAGGGGATATTTTGAAATTTCTAGGGACATTTTGGTCTGTGACAACCACAGGAGGTGGTTGTTACTGGCAGCTAGTAGGTAGAGATAAAGATGTTGTTAAGACCCCACAACAAAGAATTAGCCATCCCAATAGGACCATTGCCTGGAGGTTAAGAAAGTCTGATTTAAATGGGCTTTGGTTTGCTTACCTTTTTTTTCTGGTATGCAAATGCAATTTTCAGGAAATTTGATAGACTTGCTTTTCCTGTTCAGATTTAGCTATGACAATTGTATACTTTTTTTATTTTTCTGCTTTTATCTTTATTTTTACTCTTTCTAGTCAGCTTCTTTGTTTTTTTTTTTTTTTTTTTTTTTAATCAATTCTTATTTCCAGTCAGGCTTCTTTTCCTTACAATAACTATATACTCATTAAACTCTTTCCTTACTCTGATAATGCTTATTATCTACCATTCTCAAACCTAAATATATACTCAAATGACATACATTACTTTAAAAGTAGGGGTTTTATTAAGCACAAGACTTGCACAGAGTTTGTTATGGATGTAGATGTGTTGGATATAAGGAAACATAATGCATCTCTCCTGCTCTTTTGGATATTAAAAATTTGGAGGCGAGATTATGTTGAGTAAATAGCTAATATAACCACTCTCTTTCACAAATTCATGAATAATGACATATGTGTTTGTGTGTGTGTATGTGTATATATATATATATATATATATATATATATATATATACTTATACACCTATAGATATACACACACATATACATGACCATGACTGTAATCCTTAAACTTTTCTGGATCACAGAATTCTTTGAAAATTACATTAAACTCAATTAAGAAAAATATAACCTATTTTAATTTTGTATTGTAAATTATTTTCTTGAGATACACTATTTTATACTATATTTTATAATGATGTATGCTTTTATTCAATTCAACAAAATTGCACTGCATGTATTCTAAGTGTTAGATAATTGGAAAATTGGAGGTATAGGAATGGTCAGAAATTGGATATATGAAATTGTGACTCAAAGTAGAAGAGTTTGGGTTAATTATGAAGCTCATGGTATGGCCAAAGAAAAAAGTCAAAAAAATGGAAGATAAAGTCATTGGAAAGAGGTCAAGAAAACAAGGGGACAGGATTTTGGGGTGGATCATTTACAAATACAGAATGTTATTCAAAATCTAGGCTGTAAAGCAGTTGCCAAAGTCATTAAAGGATTGGGGAGAATGACTAGAATGCTGTCATAGGAGAAATAGAGTAGGGGTGCAGGACTTATAACGTTACATAAAGCGTAAAGGGTAAGGACTTTATTTTCTTTTTTAATTAAAACAGTGAAGGGACAATTGTCTCAAAAAGACACTGATCAGGTAGGTGAAGAGGAAAATTATACTTTCCACCTATATGACTACATATGGATTTTGATTAAATGACCAATTCCACTTGTGAGAAGTTCAAGAAAGCAGAATATTATGAAGCACTAATTTTTGTTTAAGGCTAGGTGTTATAGGGAATATTCATGAAAGGGTTTGATGATGTTCAGGCAACCCATTAAATACCTTCTACTTCCAAGAAAAAGGAAAATTGTGAACATAAATCAAAAAAGTCAAATTTATTTCTGCTTAAATATTTCTATTAAAATGTTTTTTTAGTCTTGAAAAAGAGGTTTAAATTATTGAGTGGTCTTTTGTAAGGCAACATGCCATATTTGATCTCCAATCAATTTTTCATTTCTCATTTTTATGGCAATAAGTGCTGAAACCCTGAATCAGAAGAGCATATAGAAAAAGAATAAAAACTCCCATAGCTCACTTTGACAAATGAGGATAAGTCTGTGTCAAGGAACAACAAAACTCTCTAAGGCTTGAGTGAAATTTATGAAGCATCATTCCCTTTGTCCTTAAAGTCAGTGAGGTCATTTTTGGCAAGGTCTGTATCATTGATTTGCTGTCCATGTTAGTAAGGAAAGGATTACAAATCCATGTTTCAATTTTAAGTTCATCTGAGCAAAAGTAACATTCAACAATTTTCTTCAGGGTTTCCAGGTTTCTGCAGATATATACCTGCAGATAAATTAAATGGGAGGATTTACATAGTTGTCTTTCTCAAGTAACTTAATATAGAGTGACAGCTTGACCAAAGCAGTATTCATAATGGTGAGTTTGCAGGACTGAATTTTGAAGTCCTTAACTCACTTATACACCCATAGAACTCCACCAAATGAAGCACAGTATGGATTTACTCTTTATTTTTAAATTGCTCTTAGATTGGCCATTTCTTATTAAATTGCTCTTAGATTGGCCATTTCTTATCTCTAAAAGAGTGAAACTTCTGCTGAGTTTGAATAAATTATTTCATGCATAGTCAATTAAACCAGTGAATATTGTGTAGTTTGAAAACTACATTTTTTGCTTTAATTTTTACAAGTCCACTTAAAAAGATGATGGTTCAAGGATTAGCTCATAGAGATCCAGTTTCATGGCAGTAGAAAAAAATTTCAAAATCACATTATAGTGTTGGACACCAATGCATGCAATGCAGAAAAAAATGGGACATCATAATGTGTGATATTTTCCTCTTCACAAAATCCATAAAAACCTACCTCTTGTGAAGAATCAAAACAGTCTAAGTGATTAAAATACCAAGGATTTTCTTCCAGCTCAGCTTTTCTTTGACCAAAAAAAATCACCTACCATTTCAAAGTTATCATCTTTTATGGTACCTTAAAAAGGACTAAACAAGTGTTAGCTATCTTGATAGACATCACTAATTTCATTAAGCTTCATGTTGAAGAAATATGGCAAGACTATTTCTTTAATAACTGCCATCTAAATATTAGAAAACAGGATTTTAATGTGGTTGAAATCATTTGACAGATGCATGGCTTTGTTTGTTAAATTTCCTTGTATTTCAAATACACAAACCAGTTGAATCTTGGCTTCACCAGATGTCCCACAATTGTATAATTTTCTTTTTTGACAATATGATGAGCAAGTATTTTGTTCATGTAAATCTAGATTTAGATAAAGATCCATATTATCCCAATCCTTAATTCAAAACAAGGATTCCACATTTTCTGATTTATTTTCTGTACATTTTTACTTTGCTGAATGCATTAAAACTATAATTTTATTTCACAATTTTTTGCCTGTTTGATTTATTTTTATTCAATCTTGAACAATTTAAATAAAACCAAAGGATATCTGCTTCTCAGTATATTTATTTGCTTACATATTTAAAGAGAGTACCTATCCATATGAGGAATGGCCTCTGTCTGTAACCATAATGTTAAGGTACATATTTTTAGTTCCAACCTATTGGAAACTATTCTAGATATCATAAAATATTAAAATTGAAGATGATGTTATGTTATCTGGGACTGTACTATCCTGTATCATTCTAAATACTGGAGAGAAAAGCATACTCTAAAAACTTAATTTGGGGTTCCAGGTTAAGAAGGTGGATTAAAGACATTTAATTTTGTGTCATCATGAAATATCCCTCCAGTTATTGAGAAAACATTATTTTTAAGTCATAAAACTGCAGAGATAGAGATCATAGGAGATAGGACAACAGCAACAAATGCAGATAAACAAATGGTAACTGGAGGTAGCTCTGAGATAGCTGAAATCTAAACCAAGAGTGAGCAAAAGATGAGAAAGCCGGCTCTGCACTGAAGATCCCTCAAATGGATCAGCAAGTGCCTTCGAAATTAGGGATAAAGCACTGGTGGCTAAAATGAGAAAGGCTGTTGAGGGCTGTTTAGTTAGAAAGCAGTTCAATCCCTAGGTCATCTATAGCAATCTGCTACAAAATTCCACTTTCTTCATCCCGCCTGTAATCTGGAGTTACATTCCTTGTGACCAAGCACAGTGAAAGAGGCCACATCTGAAGCTATTGTCACCCTTAGAATAAACATACAAAAATTTTCAAAATGAATAAAAATACTATATTCACTTATGAGATCCACAATAGTGATAGAGTGATGCTAAGAATTGAAGCCAAAACAAAAGACATTGCAAATATGACTGGCAAAAGCATAACCTGGCAATTATGTTTTAAACAGTAACGTGACACAATCATCCAATGTCTATAAATGGTAATGTAGATGAAAACACAAAATTTCCAAAGTAAAGGAAATTTTCATACATTTGTAATAAGCAGATGTTTGCATATGTAGAGATTCTTGGGAAGAATGTACAGGAAGCAGATATTGTTTACTTTTGGGAAAAAGAACTGCTAAAGGATGTAACAGAAACATAATTTTCACTTTTAATCAGCTTGTGCTTTTCTACTTTGTATAACATCAATATATTGCCTGTTCAAAAATTAAATCTATATATGCATGTATATTTCCCTCTGTCAACAAATAGGTAGAAACACATGTTGGGAGAGTATGGATTTTAAAGAGCCAGCAAATATAAAACGTTTCTTACAAATAAAAATTTTAAAATAACAATTAGAAAATATTTGAAAAATTAATCTTTTATATTTAAGTCATGAATTTCTTAAAGTTTATTAAATTTCCAAGGTAATAATCACAGAATTTACAGAATGCAATTTTAAAAACCTTAAACTTTATAGGTATGGTACAGTTTCATAATTCTTGTATTTCATAGCAAGCACATACACATTTTATTAACAAATAAGGAAATATTTATTGTATGCATCACTTTTTCCTCTTTAAATCTTAACACAGAGTATATGTAGAACATTAACAGCCAGATTAATATTACCTAAGAACAACCAAATACTAAATTACATGATCCTAGATGGCAGATATATCTGTTAAGAATGTTTTGCTTACAAGTTACAGAAAACCTGACAATACTGGTTTAAAGAACTTGGACTCTATTTGTTGACATAAGAAGTCTAGAGGTAGGCATTTCCTGGCTCAAGTGCAATGATATCAGTCACAGCAAATCTGTGATTCTTTTGGTCTTATCTTCAGAGTGGTCAAAGGGCAAGGACAGATTGAGCCATCATATAAATGTTTAACATAGAAAGAAGGAAAGAAGGGGATAAGAATAAATCCAGGAGACTTTGGTTATGATTCATTGTTGATAATTGGGTCAAGTGGGCATGCATGCTGGGAGAGCTGACATTTAGCTAGTAAAGTCTCTATCACAGGGGCACATCTGTTTTCTGCCACTGCATGAACAGGAGCTACTACTTGATTACCAAACTTTTATCTTATTGATGGGCACATAGCTCATTTTACAGAATTTCAGAAGTTGTCTTAGACCTAAAAAACTGAAGTGATATGTTCTATTCCTAGAAATGACAATCACACTATCCACAATCATTTTCTGTTTTCTGCCACTGGGTGTTGACCTCCAGAATAACTTGGATATCATGTGGTGAAGATGGGGGAGTCTCCCAGATCTTCGAATCACTGTTCAAAAATGTGCTTTCTACTACTTGTCACAAAAGCCTATTATGAAATTAATACTAGGGAGAAATATAGTTTTATGTTTAAGTTACTGAAATTTTTAGACAACTTTTACAACAACCAGCTTAATTAACATAGTGCTTTAGTTTGTCTTTATTCCTACAGCACTTAACAAAATTTCTTTAAAAATATCTCGATCTAGGGTCTTCCCTGGTGGCACAGTGGTTGAGAGTCCGCCTGCCAATGTGGGGGACACGGGTTTGTGCCCCTGTCTGGGAGGATCCCACATGCCGCAGAGTGGCTGGGCCCATGAGCCATGGCCACTGAACCTGTGAGTCTGGAGCCTGTGCTCCGCAAC
>NW_020837947.1:85394871-85411419 GCF_003676395.1 Aethalodelphis obliquidens
TTTTTTTTTACCTTAACATCAATGAAATACTGAGCTATTGAAGTGTTTTAATTGGGTAGTGATATTATCAATTTTTTGATTGACAAAATTCACACCAGCTGTGGTATATACTGTTTGGATTTAAAACTGAAGATTAAACAAGTATAATAACTAGAGTGGAATGATGAGATTCTAAGATAAGAGAAGTACAATGGGAAAAGAAAGGAGTCCACAGACCCAACAAATTACAAAATTCAATAGAAGGGTTGGTGATTCAATTACTAGATAGGAAGACAGAATTTCAAGGATGATGTCCAAGTTTCTAGCTGGGGAAAAATATAGTGATAGGTGCTCACAAAGAACGATCATAAGAAAAGGTGGCTGTCTGATGAGACAGTAATATTTTGAGCCTTAGGCATGCTGATATTAAATTTGATGTCTGTAGATCAAATAGATACCTAATTTTCCAGGTTAAGAAACTTTGTCTAAAAATCTAGATTTGGAAGACATCAAAATACCATGTTGCTTACATGAGGATAAGTGAAATCATTTAAGAACAATATTGATTGAGAAGAATAATTCATAAGTTAATTCTTGAGACCAAATTGAAAAGAAGAGTAGACTAAGAAGGATACAGTGAAGGATAAAGAAATATAAAACAAGGAAAAGTTAAGAAAAAAGCACGGAATGATCAGTGGTATGAAATGTTTAAAGAGCATGTCAAAACACATGGGCCACTGGTAATTTTAGCAAGATAAGCTTATTGGAGTGATATGAGTTATCATCAAATTTCAATTGTACTGTAGTAGAAATGTTGTATCAGAAAGAAGAGATAGTAAAAATTCTCTGTCAAGGGAGTCAGGAAGAACTGTAAAACATGGAATTAGACATTTTAAAAGGAGGTATTGAAACACATTTAATATTTGTTAGAAGGATCCAGTATAGGAGTATAAATGCTGGATAAAAAGGGAGAAATTGTAAGATGTATGTTTCTCAGGAGACTGGGAATGAGGAGATCCAGCTAATAAGGTTATATTTAGCGACTGAATGAAGAAAGAAATGTGATGGTTTCCAAAAGGTGAAAGTGGTGACAGCAGATTCTGATATTTAAGGAGTTTAAATTGAAAGAGTTTTTAAAGAACAAGGATCCTGAATTCCATATGTAAACATAGAATAAGTATTGAGGACTGAACTGAGGTTAGATACCTTTACTATGACAATAATTAATAAATTTATAAGATATTTTCCATTTATTTTTAGTAGCTCAGAGTAGGTATGGAAATTCTTTATCAAGCATTTTGCCATGCTTTGGAGCAGAGGACAACTGGCCAAGGGAGTTGGCAATTTCAGCAAGGGAAAAGTTTTATTGATTTATTTGACATTCATATTAGATATATAAAGAAAGTTAGATAATCACAAGTAACTTAGCTGACAGCAAGTTGAATGTAAAGAATTGGAATCTGAAAATGTTAAAGTATTTGATACATCAGGTCTAGCCTATAAGCAATAATGTGCTGGAACAGATTAAGTGCACTTCTTCTGATTTGTGTTCAGTGGGAGAATTACCAATGTAAATCTTCATGTGACCCAAACCAGTTTGTGTGTGTGTGTGTTTCTGAAAACTGGTTGTTAAACAATCATGACAATAAGCTCCACCTCATGCCTCTGGAAGTTGGATGACTGGCCGACATGAGTAGAAGTAAAAAGTAAAGATGCTGAATTTTTAATAGTTCATCCACATTACAACTTGAAATTCCTGATCATGATGGCAGGACTTTGAGTGAAGGAGTCAGATGCCAACATTTTCAATACATTAATGGAATTTATCAGGTGTTAAATAGATAGAGTACTGAAGTTGGATATGGAGTGATATTAGCTAGATAAGAATATATACATCCAAAATAAGACATTTGACACATCTAAGTCAATTGTGGGAGGGTAGGAGGTCACTGAACTCATCTCCACACCCCCCAAATACATCAAAAATACAATTAATGTGGAACAATTCTCCATGAAAACTAACTGGAAAATGGCAGAAAGACTCCTGTACAACCAAGGCTGTAAGAAAGATCCACAAGAAATCGGGTAGGAAGGAAAGAAGTCATCAGGTTGGGACAACAAAGGTATGTTGTAGAGCACAGAGGTATATGATATATACCATTTTTCTTGGTAATAACTTTAAATGGAGTACAAGCTATAAAAAGATTATGTTGTACACCTGAAACTAATATAATGTTGTAAATCAACTACACTTCAATTAAAAGAAACAGAGAAAGGAAGGAAGGAAAGAAAGAAGGAAGGAAGGAAGGGATTTACATAAGTATGAAAGAGATGAATAATTGTAGTGTGGTCTTTTGAAATGAGGAAGATTAAGCTCACATCCTAATACTGAGGTATGTGGGATTTACCTGAGTCAGTAGTACTGAGAAGACACAGAGAAAATGATATCTTCAAGGGTAAGGAGTTTTGATTTGTTACCACCCATGGAGTAGATGCTCAGTAATGAAATCAACCATGTATAAGAGCATTTATGACTAGAGAGGAAGATTTTGAGATGTTTCGGAGGTAAGTTTGATTAGTATACTCATTTTCCTAAGGGTGAAGTGAGAGGGTGTGTGGCCAGAGAGAAGACAACAAGTCCATGTGGTAATGAAAGTGTAAAAGGACATGAATGATCAAGAGACTCTTATGTTTAGGTGGTAACCAAGACCTCATCGATATAAAACGTAGATGTTGTCAAGTTTTTCGAGGAATTAATCCCTAAAACCCCATAGCAGATGAAATTCTCAAGCATCTCCATAACTTTATTAATTGTGCCTCTGAAGCATTGTGCAATGAAACAACTGTTTGTTTCGTGAACACTATGTGTGCATTGAAAAGAAAAGTATGTGTCTCTCATGATTCTAGCAAACACTGAGTTTTAGAAGTAGCCTTCTTTGGCTTTAGTTGATTCTATTCCCAAGGAAGTTCTGATTTTTGTTACTTAAAAAAAGCTATGATAAAATATGAATCATGTAAAGTCTCTGAAAATTTGCTGTAGAAATGTGGACGAGCTCCGTTGCAAAAGTAAGATAAGCAATGCAAATTAATTACTAATATCATTTGCCCTTGAACAACTCATTGTTAGGGTGCCAACCCCCATGTTGTCTAAAATTCAAGTGTGACTTTACAGTTGGCCCTCTGTATCCATGGTTGCACATCAGGGGATCAACCAACTCCAGATTGTGTTATATTGTAATATGCATTTAGTAAAAATAATACAAATATAAGTGGATCTGTGCAGTTCAAACCTGTGTTGTTGAAGGGTCCATTGTAATTGAAACGTCCCCCAAGAGAACCATAGGAAAGCAATATCTTAGCAACCACTGGAAGTAAAGTGATAAATTACAGTCTTTGGGGGTGGCACCCAGGTGTTAATAGGTAGGATAGTGTCTACCCCAAAATTAACCAATCTCACCATGTCTTCAAAATGGAAAATGCAAAACCAGCAATTTTATCAGGAAAAAAAAATGGCAGAGTCATATCTGTTTGCCTTACTTAAATAAGTGGGTCACATTGGTTTGAAATTTCTGGCTCAGAAATTTCATTGCAAAGGTAAACAAGAAGTTGGCAGTGAGGGAAATGGACCTTTGAGTCAGGGAGCTGTGACAAAAATTGTCATTTTCAATCTGAGCTATTTCAATTAGACTAACATCACATTGATACCAGTACAAGAACTCAGGTATGAAATACACAACCATCCAAGTCACAGCATGAAATCAACATGGGCTATTTCTGGTAAAACTTCAGGCACCTGTTAAGCCAAAGTGAAACTTGGGTTCTTACTCTGTCTCATGTCAGAGAAGGCCTTGAATAAATGGAGACTAGTGCATCAAGACATGAAACAGGAAACTGTGAAGTGAGGTAAAACATTAAAATTTATAATAAAATATTAAGTGGTACTTTACATTTTTTAAAGATTTATATTTCTGATTTAAACATATAGAGCCTCTTTTATGCTTTTTATATCTTTTAACATTAATTTTCTCTTAAGTTTTGTTGATATATAATTTTGTGGTCTACATAATAGTGGCCTGTCAGGGTGTGCACAGATAATCAAAGGTTCTGATAATCCCCAGGACCTGGGAATATGCTATAGTTTTATATGGCAAGGGAGAATTAAGGTTGCAGATGGAGTTATGTTTGTTAGTCAGCTGGATTTAACATAGGGATATTATCCAGGATTATACACTGGGCCAATGTAATTATAAATCTCCTTAAATGGACAAAAAGAAGGCAGAAGAATCAGTGTCAAGTGAGGAGATGTGAGAAAGACACAGTCAACAATTGCTGCCTTTGAATATGGAAGGGTGCCTGTAGGCAAAGAAAAAAAAAATGTAAGCAACCTCTAGAATCTGGGAAAGGCAAGAAAAAGAGGCTTCTCTCCATTGGAGCTTCCTGAAAGGAACACAGGCTTGCTGGCATCTTGATTTCAGCCCAGGGAGACTTATTTGGGGTACTGACCTCCAAAACTATGAGATAATACATCTATATTGTTTTAAGCCGCTAAATTTGTGTTGATTTTTTGCACCAGCAATAAGAAACTAATACAACATGAAACAGTGAAAAGTCTATTTCTTCTAACAACTGAAAGAACAGTGCCTCCAATTATTGTGAATGTATCTAATCATTTCTTTCATTCTGTGAGGATTTTCTTTACATCTTTTGAAACTCTATTATTATGGGCTTACTAAATTTGGCTTGTTACATCCCTGTGGTGAATTACCCCTTTTATCTTTATGCAGTGTCTCTCTTTATGTCATAATACTACTTGGCTTGAGTTCTACATTATCTGATATTGATACAGCCACACCAGCTTCCTGAAGCTGTTTATGCAGTATGCTAGTTTTTCACCTTTTTACTTCCAACTTATGTGTTTCTACTGACAGCATAAATTTGGTCTTGCTTTCTTATCCAGTCTAGCAATCTGTGTCATTTAATTAGAGTGTTTTCTTTTAGATTTAATATAATGATTGATGTGGTTTAATTCTATCTTCTTGTTATTTATTATCCATTGCCCAAGCTTTCTTCTACAGTTCTTTTCTTGCTGTTTCCTTATCTTTTCATTTAATAAAATATTTTCATTTATGTCCTCTATTGGCTAGTTAGTCACATCTCTTTCAATAGAGGCATCCTTAACTCATTAAAGTATATATAGTATTGATATAATGCCATTGTAAACTTCATACTCCCCAAGTCTTACTCCCAACTTCTGACTTTATAGATGAACATTCTCACTTTCCATATCTGACTTCACATTTCACAATTTCCACTTCTTTTTTCCCACCCTCAAATTTTCCTTCCTTTTTCCTACATTACAAATACAGGAAACATATAATATAATTTCATTCAACTGCCAGCCCCAACTGTGCAACTATTGACATCTTTTCCAAATACATCTGAGAACTTTTTTATTTCAGTTATTTTATTTTATAATTGCTAAATGTTTACTTGCTTTGAATAGCTTCCTTTTTTATTGCTGAAAATACCTGTATTTTTACTCATGAAAATGACGTTTCCCTTTAAATATATTTATAATAGCTGTTTTAAAGCTTTTGTATGCTAAATCCAATTTCCTTAGTCTTTTGCAGTCAATTTATATTGACTGCTTTCTCTCTTGACTTTGGATAACATTTTACTGTACTTTGCATGTATAGCAATTTTTTAAATTGCTGGACATAATGGGTGATACCTTTTAGAGGCTCTATATTCTGTTATCTTACACTGAGAAATGTCATGTGTTCTAGCAGGTAGTTCAATTATTGCCTAATCACCTTGGACCCATGTAGACTTGATTCAGTGCTTAATTAGGGCAGATATGTGGAAAGATCAATGAGTTTCCTAAGGTCACCTAGCTTGATGATCCTCAACCTAGAAATGCTGAATCCCTTGTTGATCTTATTGAGTTTGGTTTTGAGCTTTACAAGAGTGTGTCTAGAACAAGTTCTTTCTCTACAGTAGTTCATTCCTAAGTATGGTATTTCTGGTATCTCAGATGAATAACCTATGCATTAAAATGTTTTCTCTATCCTGGCTAGGCCAGTACTAAATAATTTCTCAGAATCTTTGCCCTTTAGTCTTGTTTTTCTGCTCACAAACTTAACAGCAGCTGCTGTTCTGTAAACATCATATTTTCTTGCTCTGCACTTACATGGACCTCAACCCTCAACCAAGAACTTGTGGGGAAGCCCTACGTAGGCTTCTTATGTTTCACTCTACTTCTTTTCTTAAGTGCCCCACCTCTCAGACTCCAAATTGCTTTAGAAGACACTAATTCTCATCTCAGATTCTTTATCTCAACACAGTGACAACATTCTGGTTTGGGAAATTGTTCACAGGCTGGGATGATCATAGGCTTCATCTTGTGAACTTATCTCCTATCAGGGATTGACATCTTATGATGTCTGTTTTTCAGGACTAATGACTTGGCCACATATATTTTGTTCATTTTTATAGTTGCTGCTGGTAGGAAGGTGATTGTAATAACAATTATTCTGTCATGTCTGGAAACAGATATTCCTTCTTTTTGTCTACCTTTGCTCTATTCATTGCCAAAAATAATGTCTAAAATCTTCAAAAAAATTTATGAATCCTGTCTATTTGTTCCTGTATTTGTCAGTTTTTGTTTCATGGTTTCAAGGGTCTATCAGGTGCATCTACTTTTAGAATTGTTATTTCTTTTTGAAAATTTGGCAGTTTTATAACTCTGAAACATCCCACTTTATCTCTAGTGATACTATATTTTTAAATATTTTTTTCTTTCTCTTAACTGGTTTTCCCAGTACATCTCTCATTCCTATTACTTAACTTTTAAAATGCCAGTGTCTTTATATTTAAAATGAAAATGTTGAAGACGTCATGGATTTGCATTTGTGTATTTTAATCCATTCTGAAAATCTCTCCCTCTAATTTTGTGTACTAAGTCAATTTACATTTAATGTAATTAACTATATGATTAGATATGTTTACAGTATTGATATTTTTCTTTTTCCTTTTTGTCTCTCTTCTATTACTACTTTTGGATTACATGATTACTTTTTATTATTACATTTCATCTTTTCTATTGGTATATAGTTATATGACTTTATATCACTTTTTAAGTGGCTGTTTTTCAAGTTAAAATCATTAAGTAGGAAGAAAAAGAGGTAATAAGAAGAAAAGTACAATAATTTGTTACCTAAAATTTTTCAAAGTTTTATCTAAGAATATTTTTTCAGCAGAAATATTTGTACTCTAATACAAACCCCAGTCAAAACTGTGTTATTCTTCACTCATGATTATAGTTAAAATATTTAGTCAATATCATTTAGGGATGAGGCATAATTGGAATCCATCAAGTCTGTGTTTCAATCATAGAGCTTACACTAAATAGCTATGTAATCTTGGGCAATTTTCTTAAGTTCACTTACTATATGGATCCTTATCTACCAAATGAGGATAATGGTAGGTATGTCACTTGTTTTCATTTCTCCTTTCCTGCTTATTTTGGATGAACTTTTTTTTTTTAATCAGTCAATTAATTTCAGCATTCTCATTGGTCCTTTCTATAAATGTGACTACCATTGACCTTCGAACAATATGGGATTTTAGGGTGCTGAGCCTCTGTGCAGTTAAAAACTACACAAGTTTTTGTAACTAACTGCCCTCTGAATCTGCAGCCCTCCATAACCTTTGCTCTCCATCCATGGATTCAACCAACCTTGGATCATGTAGAACTTAGTTTTTACTATTAAAAAAAATCCATGTGTAAGTGGACCTATGCAGTGCAAACCTGTGTTGTTCAGGGGTCAACTGTATATCTGTTTTACTTGTTTCCCCAGTGACTTTCTCCAGCAATTACAATATACATTCCCTTAACACAATATAATTTGAATTAATATACCATTTTACCTATTGTATGTCTATCATTTCACTTATCATATGAGATAACTAAAACAGTATATTTCTGTTGATATCATCTATCTTTTGGTCATTATTATGAATCTCAAAGTACATTTTTATTATCATTTCTCTAAATAACTAAATGTCTTAATTTAAAACAATCAAGAGAAGAGAAAAATAACTTACATTTACACAATGTTTTTATTATTTTTGCTATTCCAGACCTGAATTTTTATCCAAAATTACTTCCTTTTAGTCTGAAGATCTTCCTTTAATATATCTTATGCAGGTCTGCTGACAACTATATGTGTCAAATTATTTACAAATATTATAAATGAAAAATATATCATCACAGTGATAGCAGGATCATTATATTTAACACAAAGTAGTGTTTTTGTTTTTTAACATATTTACAAATTAGACAATGTAGGACATTTCTAACTTATTCTGAAGGAGTTTATGCCAACTTGATATATTAAGCACATATATATTTATGAAATCAGCCATTTCTTTGGGGCTATAGGAATTAGCTCTCTATTGATTATGCCTAGTTATCTGTTATGTGTGTTACAATATGAAAATGGTCACAAGCAGCTTCTACTGATTTATTGTCCAATAAATAATTAATTTTCATTTCTTACTGATTATATGCTTCCATAATCATTTCACTTCTCTTTGTGGTATCATTGTCAGTTTTAGAACCCAAACAATTTATACATAAAAATTAAAAGTCAGTTGTACAGACAATATGCACTGTCAAATAAAGCATCTCCTGGCTTGCCTATTTGCACGAGACAAAAGGATATATTATTCTGATTACTAGCATCAACTCTTCTAACTATATTGCACAAACCTCACTTAAATAAGCAGTAGAGGTGGTTTTGATTGATCATAGAAGATTTCAAATTGTCGAATGTCAGAAACATGCCACTGCAAGAGATAAGACAAGGCTTCCCAGAGGAAGAATACGCAGGGTACAGGTTTCCAGGTGAGAAAGGAGCCAGGGAGCACTTTAGGAAATTATCCTTAATTTTTCATTCATCTTGGTATTCCTAAATAGCTACTGGTGGAAATTACTTCTGGTATGTGATTTTGGAGGGGAAAGCAAATCAATGAAAAAGAAAAGAAAAGAAAATAGATGAGTACTCAAATATTATTTCCTCAAGGACGGGGGTTGCATTTTTTCTTGCATTACCATGTCTATTAATGCAGTACCAGGAATTCTTTTTGTTTGTTTGTTTTTTAAATATTTATTTATTTATTTGGTTGCACCAGGTCTTAGCTGTGACAGATGGGCTCCTTAGTTGTGGCATGCAAACTATTAGCTGTGGCATGCATGTGGGATCTAGTTCCCTGACCAGGGGTCGAACCCAGGTCCCCTGCATTGGGAGCATGTAGTCTTAATCACTGCACCACCAGAAAAGTCCCCCTAAGTCAGTTTCTTCCTATTGTGTTCTCAGAATAAAGAAGTTTTTAAAAAATATTCACTTGGGCGAAATAAAGTCTTTCATCTAAAACATGGAGTAATTCTGTGTGTTCTGTCTATAAGGACAACCTGGTATCAGTCCTAAAGGAAGAGAAATACAGTTGACCTTTGAACAACATGGGTTTGAAGTGCACTGATCCATTGTTTTGATACATGGATTTTTTTCAATAGTAAATACTATAGTACCACCAGAACTCTGGATATGGGGGAACCCCAGGTGCAGAGAGCCAACTGTAAAGTTACACTCAGATTTTCGACTGTCTGGAGGGTCATTAACCCAACCAATAGATTGCTTGAATCAACTGTATAACTATCCAAACAAGGGTTTCAGATTTGTTTGCCTTGGTTTTCTTTCAGCAAAACTAGCTAACGTGAAAATACCTTGGAAATCTTAAAAGTTTCCATTAATGTAACTAGAAGTAAAGGCTTAATTTACTTCTGGATTTCTGTGGTTACTGAGAGCAAATGATTCTCCTTTCTGTTCTTAGGGTTACCACTGAGATTAAAAAGTGCATTCCAGGGGCTTCCCTGGTGGCGTAGTGGTTGGGAGTCTGCCTGCTGATGCAGGGGACGCGGATTCGTGCCCCAGTCTGGGAGAATCCCACGTGCCGCGGAGCTGCTGGGCCTGTGGGCCATGGCCACTGGGCCTGCGCGCCCAGAGCCTGTGCTCTGCAATGGGAGAGGTCACAACAGTGAGAGGCCCACGTACCACAAAAAAAAAAAATGTGCATGCCAAAATAAAAAGGTTTAATTTATAGTTTAGTTGTACTTTTGTTAGGTTTTAAATAGCTATAAAAATTATAACTAATTTTAACCTATTTTTCTGTTTTTCATTGTCACTGTGAAGGATTTCCTTCATATTAACTGCCCAAGTAAAAACAAGCCCTATGCTTATGGTTGCTAAAGGGGAAAGGTGGCGGGAGAGATGAATTAGGATGTTAGGATTGACATATACACACTACTATATGTAAAATAATCAACAAGGACCTACTGTATAGCACAGGGAACTATATTCAATACTCTGTAATAACCTATATGGAAAAAGAATCTGAAAAATAATAGATATATGTATAACTAAATCACTTTGCTATACACCTGAAGCTAACACAACATTGTGAACCAACTGTACCCCAACATAAAATTAAAAAAACAAAACAAAACAGCAAGCCCTATAATTAGATCAACTTAGAGCTGACCTCAATATCAGAACCCATTCCTATCACAAACCTAGTTCATATTCAGTGGGTCTGACTAGGAATCAGGATGTCTCCTCCCACTTCACTCATCATAAGAATTAATATGATCTGTATAAAGTATATTGTGTTCTTTACCAAAGTTATTTATTTATATGGCCTGTGTCCTGTGAGCTATCTAGATCTGTGGTTTGCTATCTGTTATTAATATGGAAAATTTCTTAGCTAGTATTTTTCAAATTATATCAAATATTTTTTCTGCCCCAATCTCTTTCTTCTCCTTTCGACATTCCAATTATATGTCTATAACATGTTTTGTAATTGTCCCACAGTTTATGGATATTCTATTTTATTCATTCTTTTTGTTCTTTCTTTGCATTTCAGTTTAGAAAGTTTGCGTTCACATATTTTCAAACATGCTGATTCTTTTCTCAGGGTCATCCATCCTACTGATGAGGCCATCAAAGGAATTCCTCATTTCTGGAATTATTAATTTCAATGTTGTTAATTAGTAGTGTTTTCTTTTGATTTTTTCTTAGAATTTCTGTCTCTCTGCTTACATCATCCATCTGTTCTTCATGGTGTCTACTTTTTCCATTAGCACCATAATATTAATCATAGTTTCTTTAAACTTCCTGCTGGATAATTCCAAAGTCTGTCATATCTGATTCTGGTTCTGATATTTAACTTGTCTCTTTAGGTTGTGTTTGCATTTGCTTTTCTTTAGCCTGTTGTGTAATTTTCTGTTTAAAGCCAGATGTGTTATATTGGGTAATAGTAACTGACATATATAGTGTTTATTATGAGGTTTTATGTTAATCAAGCTAGTAGCTGCTCTGTGTTCAGTATTTGCTATAGCTTACGTGCCAGAAGTTTCAAACTTCTTTAGTGACCTTCTTTATACTTCCCATGAAATCCTTGGGTTTCCTTAAGAATTCCTCCTCAGGTAGAGTGTGCACCTTGAAGCTCTTTCAGCTGTAAACCACTATAATTAGAGAGGAGTCCTGCTGACATGGTGGTAAGATGAACAGATTTGGATTCACTCTGTAATCTTATATTTAAATTTCAGCTTTTTAGTGGACTTATAACCCTGGTGTGCCCTTTACAAGTTTCTCCACTCTTAGGTGAGATAGGAAACTACAGGGGTCAACAGTCAGGGAAATACCTTCTCCTGGACAAGATAAGGCTCTGATAAAGTATTTTGTCCTAGAGAGAAGACATTTTTATGGAGAGCCTTAGCAAGGCTAAACATATTTTACAATGGTTACTCCTCCCCTTCCCCCTTGAGGGTCTCTCTCTTGACTCTTCTACAATGGTTACTCCTCCCCTTCCCCCTTGAGGGTCTCTCTCTTGACTCTTCACCACGGGAACCTGATGGGTTTCCTAAAGGTCAAACCCATCAAAGTTTAAGGTCTCCTTCAAACTGGGGCCCCAGCAGTTTCTCACTCTCAATCTAGTAAACACACAGCCTCCAGAAATTCATCAAATTTAAATGTTAAATTCATCAAATTGCCATTTAAATGTTTCTATCAGTTATGGTTCAGCAGCTTCTGTTCTGGGAAGCAGACTTCAGCTGCAACCATCCGGGTTCATCTCTCTCTTCAAATGTCAGAGTGGTGGTTTGTCCTGCACCTCAGTTCTCTGAAAAGTCCTACACATCATTGATTTCAGTTTCCTCAGCTTTGTCCTGTCATTAGGATGGGAATGATGACTTCCTAGTTCTTTACATGTCAGGACTAACATGGGAAGTCTCCCAAAGTATGTATTTAATACAGTGAAAAAATCTCCTCAGTAAAATGCCTATATTACTATGTGTAGTAGATAAAAGGAAATACTGAGATACAGACAAAAAGAAATACAGAAGAAAATAAGAGTATTTCTTTATAGTCTAGACAGAGCAACAGTTTGGTAGAGAAATATTTGAGTGATTAAACAATTATAGCACTGGAGGGTAATACATGTATATTGAAGAATAAAATAAATAGGTAGTGTTTCCTTTAAAATATCAAGTATTTAAGAAAATCTTATAATGAAGCTGAGTTTTTAACAGATATTAGAAGGAGAAATTAATTATATGCAGGATCCAAATGAAAATGCACAATATTTACAAGGGTTTAAGTAGAAAGGAAAGACAGAACACTCTTTGAGGTAGATTACAGCAATATATTTTTGGATCTGTCCCCTAAAGTAAAGGAAGTAAAAGTGAGTAAACAAATGGGACCTAATTCAACTTAAAAGGTTTTGCACAGCAAAGGAAACCATTGACAAAATAAAAGACAGCCTACTGAATGGGAAAAAATATTTGCAAGTGATATAATAGATAAGGGATTAATATCCAACACATAAACAGCTCATACAACTCAACCTCAAATAAACAAACAGCCCAATTAAAACATGGACAGAACTGGATAGATTTTTTCCAAGGAGGAAATACAGATGGCCAACAAGCACATGAAAAGATGTTCAACATTGCTAATCATCAGGGAAATGCAAATAAAAACCAAAATGAAATATCACCTCACTGTTAGAATGGCTACTGTCAAAAATATCACAAATAACAAATGTTGGTGAGGATGTGGAGAACAGGGAACCCTTGTGCACACTTGGTTGGAATGTAAATTGGTGCAGCTATTATGAAGAACAGTATGGAGGTTTCTCAAAAGTCTAAAAGTAAAACTACCATATGACCGAGCAGTTCCACTCCTGGGTATGTACCGAAAAAAAGAAAGAAACCACACCCACCCCAAAAAAACTTCAAAAAAATATATGCACCCCAATGTTCATAGCAGCATTATTTACATGGAAGCAACCTGAGTGTCCATCAACAGATGAATGGATAAAGATGATGTGGTGTGTGTGTGTTTATTTGTTGCAACATGGATGGACTAGGAGGGCATTATGCTAAGTGAAATAAGTCAGACAAAGAAAGACAAATACTGTATGATATTATATGTGGAATCTAAAAAATACAACAGACCCACAGACATAGAGAACAAACTAGTGGTTGCCAGTGAGAGGCGAGGAGCAATATAGGGGTGGGGGAGTGGGAGGTACAAACTACTGGGTGTAAGGTGGACTCGAGGAGATACTGTACAGCACGGGGAATATAACCAATATTTTGTGATAACTGTAAATGCAAAGTAACTTTAAAAATTGTACCAAAAATAAAAATAACCAAAAAACAAAAAAGGAAAGAAAAGAATAATATTGTAGAGAAATACATAACACAAATGAAAAGAGGTAAATTGGAACTGTCCTGGGCTTGAAGTAACATAGGAGTTGAATCTAATTAGTGGTTAGATTCAACTAATTAAGATTAAATTCACTTAACTAGATGTATGACATTTCACGTTTCTGAGTTAAACGATTTTCTCATGTATGAAATCAGAGTAATACCTTGCCTCTCATTCTGTGGCTCTAAAAAAAATAAGTGGCTGAATAGTTTATTTAAATGTTCTAACAAAGGTTTTGTCATATTTTAGATCTTTGAGAAATTTCTTTCCCCTGACGTTTAACTGATGGAGGTATTCTCACTTATTTTTCCTTCACAGCCAATTTTTTTTTTTTTTTTTTTTTTTTGCGGTACGCGGGCCTCTCACTGTTGTGGCCTCTCCCGTTGTGGAGCACAGGCTCCGGACGTGCAGGCCCAGCAGCCATGGCTCACTGCTTCAGCCACTCTGTGGCATGTGGGATCTTCCCGGACTGGAGCACGAACCCATGTCCCCTGCATCAGCAGGCAGACTCTCAACCATTGCACCACCAGGGAAGCCCACACAGCCAATATTTAACTGTAGCAATCTTGTCAACAAGTGAACTTTTGGTACTAGAATGAACAGTAGATTGAAATCTAGTTGCTTGGGAATTTGGGAATGGAAGCCTTTAATGTAGGAGCTAGTTGAAGATAAAATTTTAAATAGACTACATTCAATAAAATTTAAGCTTTACTTGGCAAATCAGGATGAAGATTATCAGTATAATTTATTAAACTGCACTATGATGTGCTAACCTGGTTTAATATTAATTCCTTCAATAGTTATTATCACTTGCAATGTGCATTGACACGTTACAAAATATGATTGTGAACAAAACACATGGAGCCCTGTACTTTCATTGTAAAGAGTCTAGTGGTGATTCTAAGTGGTTATAAAACTGTATAATATTCCAAAATATATATTTCTCTTAAAAGTCTTCTTTTCTTCTCAGCAGTCTGTACATCTCACTGAGATGGTAAATGTAATGTATTAAAGAAATTACATGGTGCATAGTAAGTTGTCAACCATCTTCATTCTCTCCCCTTCCTTCCATTAAAAACCTTCTGACTCATTTTCCCAACTACTAAGAGGTATTTTTTTTTCTTTTTTATTATGGGGAATCTTGTGAAATCTTTTTGATACCTTTGTGCCTAGAGGGTATTTTCACCTGTTTTCAGATTACCACTTACACTGAGGTTTAAAAAATCTTCCCTCTGGATGGTTACAGCACAATTCTATTTGGTAGTGCAATATTCCATCCGAAAAATGTACCATTAAGGGCACTTACAAATTAGTAGCTAGAAGAAGCAAGTGATTGTACTAAATGTTGACAATATTAGTAGTCTGTATTTTTATTATAATTTTAAAATTCATTTTAAAATGAAATAAAAAGTTTATTGGTTTAGAGATTAATGAAATAAGTTTATACTTTTTTATTTTTATATTACTTTCTCATATATAGCACATTAACATATTTTACTGATATTCTCACTCAAAAATTATAATAATATGCAGCTTTTGTGTATTATATTCATAGTAAGTACACTTTAAATTTTTATAAATAGATTAATATTTAAATAAGCCTTCATTGTGAATTTAGATCAAAACCAATGGGGAAAGAATAAAACGTGTATACAGAACTGTTGATTTTCATATAGGACATGAATAAATGGATGAAATAATAATGTCAGAGGTTGTAATTAATACACTGTTAGTGAAAGAGGATGCAAGTTGATGAAAGAATATTTAAGTCTCCACACCTATAGTTTACTGACCTTCGTAAATTGGTTTCTGGGGAAGAGTAGCCATAAAGAGAGGGATAAATATGAGTAGCTTTTTTTATTCATACAGCAAATGCAAGAACTATACCAATTTGGTACTTACATAATTGAATATTTATCTATTATTTCCCTTAATGGAGAAGTTTCAATCAGAAAGTCACTAAGAATTTGTTTCAGAAAACCTAAAAGTATGTATTTAAAAATTTTTTTCCATCATATATTTATTGAAGATTGAATAATTGGTTGGCATTTACCAGGTACTGAATAGAAAGTTTTTTTTTTTTTTGAAGTCCTCCACTGTGGAAAATTTTCAGAATAATAGCTCAGGACTTAAGCCTTACCAAATGTGTGTTGTTTTTTCTGGTTTTTATTTATTTATTTTTTGTCTTTTAACATCTTTCTTGAAGTATAATTGCTTTACAATGGTGTGTTAGTTTCTGCTTTATAAGAAAGTGAATCAGTTATACATATACAAATAGCCCCATATGTCCTCCCTCTTGCGATTCCCTCCCACCCTCCCTATCCAACCCCTCTAGGTGGTTACAAAGCACCGAGCTTATCTCCCTGTGATATGCAGCTGCTTCCCACTAGCTATTTATTTTATATTTGGTAGTGTATATATGTGCATGTCACTCTCTCACTTCATCCCAGATTACCCTCCCTCTCCCCGTGTCATCAAGTCCATTCACTACGTCTGTGCCTTTATTCTTGTCCTACTCCTAGGTTCTTAAGAAACATTTTATTTTTTTAGATTCCATATATATGTGTTAGCATACGGTATTTGTTTTTCACTTTCTGACTTGCTTGACTCTGTATGACAGACTCTATGTCCATCCACCTCACTACAAATAACTCAATTTCATTTCTATTTATGGCTGAGTAATATTCCATTGTATATATATATATATATATATATATATATATATATGCGCCACATC
>NW_020837947.1:85411519-85422727 GCF_003676395.1 Aethalodelphis obliquidens
TGTGCCACATCTTCTTTATCCATTCATCTGTCGATGGACACTTTGGTTGCTTCCATGTCCTGGCTATTGTAAATAGAGCTGCAATGAACTTTGTGGTACATGACACTTTTGAATTATGGTTTTCTCAAGGTATATGCCCAGTACTGGAATTGCTGGGTCGTATGGTAGTTCTATTTTTAGTTTTTTAAAGAACATCCGTACTCTTCTCCATAGTGGCTGTATCAATTTACATTCCCACCAACAGTGCAAGAAGGGTCCTTTTCATCCACACCCACTCCAACATTAATTATTTGTAGATTTTATTTTATTTTTATTGTATTTATTTATTTTTTTGTGGTACATGTGCCTCTCACTGCTGCAGCCTCTCCCGTTGTAGAACACAGGCTCTGGATGTGCAGGCCCAGCAGCCATGTCTCATGGGCCCAGCCGCTCTGCAGCATATGGGATGCTCCCAGACCAGAACATGAACCGAGCCCCCTGCATCAGCAGGCAGACTCTCAACCACTGCGCCACCAGGGAAACCCTGTAGACTTTATGATGATGGCCATTCTGACTGGTGTGAGGTGATACCTCATTGTAGTTTAGATTTGCATTTCTCTACTGAGTAGTGATGTTGAGCATTCTTTCAAGTGTTTCTTTGCAATCTGTATATTTCCTTTGGAGAAATGTCTATTTAGGTGTTCTGACAAGTTTTCGATTGGGTTGTTTGTTTTTTTGATATTGAGCTGCATGAGCTGCTTGTATATTTTGGAGATTAATCCTTTGTCAGTTACTTCGTTTGCAAATATTTTCTCCCATTCTGAGGGTTGTCTTTTCATTTGTTTAGGGTTTCCTTTGTTATGAAAAAGCTTTTAAGTTTTATTAGGTCTCATTTGTTTATTTTGGTTTCTATTTCCATTATTCTAGGACATGGGTCAAAAAGGATCTTGCCGTGATTTATATCATGGAGTGTTCTGCCTATGTTTTCAGTAAGAGTTTTATAGTGTCTGGCCTTGCATTTAGGTCTTTAATCCCTCTTGAGTTTATTTTTGTGTATGGTGTTTGGGAGTGTTCTAACATCATTTTTTTACATGTAGCTGTCCAGTTCTCCCAGCACCACTTATTGAAGAGGTTGTCTTTTCTCCATTGTATGTTCTTGCCTCCTTTATGAAAAATAAGCTGACCATATGTACATGGGTTTATCTCTGGACGTTCTATCCTGTTCCATTGATCTATAATTCTGTTTTTGTGTCAGTACCATACTGTATTGATTACTGTAGCTTTGTAGTATAGTCTGAAGTCAGGGAGCCTGATTCCTCCAGTTCCTTCTTTCGTTCTCAAGATTGCTTTGGCTATTCGGGGTCTTTTGTGTTTCCATACAAATTGCAAAATTTTTTGTTCTAGTTCTGTGAAAAATGCCATTGGTAGTTTGATAGGGATTGCATTGAATCTGTAGATTGCTTTGGGTAATAGATTCATTTTCACAATATTGATACTTCCAATCCAAGAACGTGGTCTATCTCTCCATCTGTTTGTATCATTTTTAATTTCTTTCATCAGTGTATTATCGTTTTCTGCATACAGGTCTTTTGTCCCATTAGGTAAGTTTATTCTTAGGTATTTTATTGTTTTTGTTGCAGTGGAAAATGGCAGGGTTTCCTTAATTTCTCTTTCAGATTTTTTTTATCATTAATGTATAATAAAGTAAGAGATTTCTGTGCATTAATTTTGTATCCTGCTACTTTACCAGATTCATTGATTAGCTCTAGTAGTTTTCAGGTAGTGTCCTTAGGATTTGCTATGTATAGTATCATGTCATCTGCAAACAGTGACAGCTTTTCTTCTTCTTTTCCAATTTAGATTCTTTTTATTTCTTTTTTCCTCTGATAGCTGTGACTAAAACTTCCAAAACTGTGTTGAATAAGAGTGGTGAGAGTGTGCAACCTTGTCTTGTTCCTGAACTTAGTGGACATGGTTTCAGGTTTTCACCATTGAGAATGATGTTGGCTGTGGGTTTTTCATATATAGCCTTTATTATGTTGAGGAAAATTCCCTCTATGCCTACTTTCTGGAGGGTTTTTATCATAAATTGGTGTTGAATTTTGTCAAAAGCTTTCTCTGCATCTATTGAGATGATCATATGGCTTTTATCATTCAATTTGTTGTTATGATGTATGACATTGATTGATTAGCATATATTGAAGAATCCTTGCATTCCTGGGATAAACTCCACATGAACATGGTGTATGATCCCTTTAATGTGCTGTTGGTTTCTGTTGACTAGTATTTTGTTGAGGATTTTTGCATCTTTGTTCATCAGTGATATTAGATTGTAGTTTTCTTTCTTTGTGACATCTTTGTCTGGTTTTGGTATCAGGGTGATGGTGGCCTATTAGGATGAGTTTAGGAGTGTTCCTCCCTCTGCTATAGTTTGGAAGAGTTTGAGAAGGTTAGGTGTTAGCTCTTCTCTAAATGTTTGATAGAATTCGCCTGTGAAGCCATCTGGTTCTGGGCTTTTGTTTGTTGGAAGATTTTTAATCACAGTCTCAATTTAAATGCTTGTGATTGGTCTGTTTATATTTTCTATTTCTTCCTGGTTCAGTCTTGGAAGATTGTGCTTTTTAAAGAGTTTGTTCATTTCTTCCAAGTTGTCCATTTAATTGGCATATAGTTGCTTGTAGTAATCTCTCATGATCCTTTGCCATTCTTCAGTGTCATTTGTGATTTCTCCTTTTTCATTTCTAATTCTATTGATTTCAGTCTTCTCCCTTTTTTTCTTAATGAATCTGGCTAATGGTTTATCAATTTTTTTTTTATATTCTCACAGAACAAGCTGTTAGTTTTATTGATCTTTGCATTTGTTTCCTTCATTTCTTTTTCATTTATTTCTTTTCTGATCTTTATGATTTCTTTCTCTAACTTTAGGTGTTTTTTTGTTTTTTTGTTTTTTTTCTTTTCTTCTTTCTCTAATTGCTTTAGTTGTATGGTTAGGTCGTTTATTTGAGATGTTTCTTGTTTCTTGAGGTAAGCGTTTATTGCTAAAAACTTCCCTCTTAGAACTGCTTTTTGCTGCATCCCATAGGTTTTGGGTCATTGTGTTTTCATTGTAATTTGTTTCTAGGTATCTTTTGATTTCCTTTTTGATTTCCTCAGTGATCTCTTCTTTATTAAGTAGTGTATTGTTTAGCTTCCATGTGTTTGTATATTTTACTGATTATTTCCTGTATTTGATATCTAATCTCATAGCACTGTGATCAGAAAAGATACTTGATGCGATTTCAATTTTCTTAAATTTACCTAGGCTTGATTAGTGACCCAAGATATGATCTATCCTGGAAAAGTTCATTAGCAGTTGAGAAGAAAGTGCATTCTGTTGTTTTAGGATGGAATGTCCTATAGATATCAATTAAGTCCTCTTTTTTTATTGTATCATTTAAAGCTTGTGTTTCCTTATTTATTTTCATTTTGTATGCTCTCTCCATAGATGAAAGTAGGGTTTTAAAGTCCCCTACTATGATTGTGTTACTTTCAATTTCCCCTTTTATGGCTGTTAGCATTTTCCTTATATACTGAAGTGCTCCTATATTGGGTGCATAAATATTTACAATTGTTATGTTTTCTTCTTGGATTGATCCCTTGATCATTATATAGTGTCCTTCTTTGACTCTTGTAATAGTCTTTCTTTTAAAGTCTATTTTGTCTGCTAAGAGAAACGCTTCTCCAATTTTCTTTTGATTCCCGTTTGGATGGAATATTTTTTCCATCCCATCTTGTTCAGTCTGTATGTGTCCCTAAGTCTGAAGTGGGTCTCTTGTAGACAGCATATATACGGGTGTTGTTTTTGCATCCATCCAGCCAGTCTATGTCTTTTGGTTGGAGCATTTAATCCATTTACATTTAAGGTAGTTATCGATGTGTATGTTCTTATTACCATTTTCTTAATGGTTTGTGGTTTGTTATTATAGGTCATTTCCTTCTCTTGTGTTTCCTGCCTAGAGAACTTCCTTGAAAATTTCTTGTAATGCTGGTTTGGTTGTTCTGATTTCTCTTAGATTTTGCTTGTCTGTAAAGTTTTTAATTTCTCTTTTGAATCTGAATGAGATCCTTGCTGTGTAGTTTAATCTTGGTTGTAGGTTTTTCCCTTTCATCACTTTAAATATGTCTTGCCACTCCCTTCTGGCTTGCGAAGTTTCTGCTGAAAGATCAGCTGTTAACCTTATGGGGATTACCTTGCATTTTATTTGTTATTTTTCCCTTGCTTCTTTTAATATATTCCTTTGCATATAATTTTTGATAGTTTGATTAATATTTATCTTATCATGTTTCTCCTTGGACTTATCCTGTATGTGAGACTCTCTGTGCTTCCTGGACTTAAGTATTTCCATTCCCATATTAGGGAAATTTTCATCTATAATCTCTTCAAATATTATCTCAATCTTTTTCTTTCTCTCTTCTTCTTCTGGGACCCGTATAATTCGAATGTTAGTGCATTTAATGTTGTCCCAGTTGTCTCTGAGACTGTCCTCAATTCTTTTCATATTTTTTTCTTTATTCTGCTCTGCAGTAGTTATTTCCACTATTTTGTCTTCCAGTTGATTTATCCATTCATCTGCATCAGTTATTTCACTATTGATTCCTTCTGGAGAATTTTTAATTTCATTTATTTTATTGTTCTTCATTGTTTGTTTGTTCCTTAGTTCTTCTTGGTCTTTGTTAAATGTTTCTTTTATTTTCTCCATTCTATTTGCAAGATTTTGGATCATTTTTACTACCATTACTCTCAAATATTTTTCAGGTAGACTGTGTGTTTCCTCTTCATTTGTTTGATCTGGTGGGTTTTTACCTTGCTCCTTCATCTGCTATGTGTTTCTCTGTCTTCTCATTTTGCTTAACTTACTGTGTTTGGGGTCTCCTATTCACAGCCTACAGGTTCATTATTCCTATTGTTTTTGGTGTCTGCCCCCAGTGGTTAAGTTTGGTTCAGTGTGTGTGAAGGCTTCCTGATGGAGGGGACTTGTGCCTGTGTTCTGGTGGATGAGGCTGGATCTTGTCTTTCTGATGAGCAGGACCACTTCCAGTGGTGTGTTTTGGGGTTTTGTGACCTTAGTATGATTTTATGCAGCCTCTCTGCTAATGAGTGTGTGTGTGGGGTGTTCCTGTCTTACTAGTTGTTTGACATAGTGTGTCCAGCACTGTAGCTTTCTGGTTGTTGAGTGGAGCTAGGTCTTAACCTTGAGATGTAGAAATCTGGGAGAGCTGTTGCCATTTGATATTACATGTAGCCAGGAGGTCTCTGGTGCACTAAAGTCCTGAATTCATCTCTCCCACCTCAGAGATACAGGCCTGACATCCGGCCAGAGCACCAAGACCCTGTCAGCCACACGGCTCAGAAAAAAAGGGAGAAAAAGGAAATAAATAAATAATAATAATAAAGTTATTAAAATAAAAAGTATTTAATTAAAATAGAAATAATTAAAAAGTAATAAGAAAAAGAAAAAAAGAGAGAGAGAGAGAGAAAGGAAGAAGAGAGAAACCAAACCAAAAACCAAATCCACAAATGATCAAAGTTGTTTAAAACTATAATAAACAAACAAAAAATGAAGCAAAAAACAAACCAACAAAAAACAGACAGGCAGAACCCTGGGACAAATAGTAGAGCAAAGGTATACAGACAAACTCACACAAAGTATCATACACATACACATTCACAAAAATGGAGAAATATTTATATATCATTGCTCCCAAAGTCCACCTTCTCAACGTGGGGTGATTCATTGTCTAGTCAGGTATTCCACAGATGCAGGGTACATCAAGTGGATTGTGGAGATTTAATCTGCTGCTCCTGAGGCTGCTGGGAAAGATTTCCCTTTCTCTTCTTTGTTTGCACTGCTCTTGGGATTCAGGTTTGGGCTTGGCCCCGCCTCTGCATGTAGGTCGCCAGGGGGCATCTGTTCTTCCCTCAGACAGGACGGGGTTAAAGCAGTAGCTTAGTAGGGGGCTCTGGCTCACTGAGTCCAGGGGGACGAAGAGGTACAGAATGTGGGATGATCCTGTGGCAGCAGAGGCCAACGTGACGTTGCAACAGCCTGAGGTGTGCCGTGTATTCTCCCGAGGAAGTTGTCCCTGCATAACTGGACCCTGGCAGTGGTGGGCTGCACAGACTCCCAGGAGTGGAGGTGTGGATAGTGACCTGTGCTTACACACAGGCTTCTTTGTGGCTGCAGCAGTAGCCCTAGCGTTTCATGCCCGTCTCTGGTGTCAGCACTGATAGCACGGCTCGGCTCACTTCCATCTCTGGAGCTCGTTTAGTTGGTGCTCTGAATCCCCTCTCCTCGTTCACCCAGAAACAATTGTCTCTTGCCTCTTAGGCAGGTCCAGACTTTTTTCTGAACTCCCTCCTGTGTTGTCCTAGCCCCCTTCAGGCTGTGTTCATGTTGCCAACCCCAGTTGTCTCCCTGGGATCTGACCTCCAAAGCACGAGCCTCAGCTCCCAGCCCCTGCCCACCCTGGTGGGTGAGCAGACAAGCCTCTGGGGCTGGTGAGTACTGGTCAGCACCAATCCTCTGTGCGGGAATCTCTCCACTTTGCTCTCTGTACCCTTGTTGCTGCATTCTCCTCCGTGGCTCTGAAGTTTCACCTCTGCCACCCACCATCTCCGCCATTGAAGGGGCTTCCTAGTGTGTGGAAGGGAACACATATTTCTGTTTTTGGCCCCACCCATGTATGTGGGGAGTTTCTGGCCTTTTGGGGAGTCTGAAGTCTTCTGCCAGTGTTCAGTAGGTGTTCTGTAGGAGTTTTTCCACATGTACATGTATTTCTGATGTATTTTTGGGAGGAAAGTGATCTCCAAGTCTTACTCTTTCACCATCTTGAAGGTCTCCTGGCTGTAATTTTGAGTAAGTATTTAAACTGAATGAAATAAATGGAAGCTAGAAAAAAAATACATTAATGGGAAACATCAAAAGGAGAAAGAATGGAGGAAGCCAACTGTTGTACCAGGTAATGGATGAGATAAATTTTTCCCAGTTTCTACTCTGAAGGGTTTGCCATATTGTCATCAAAGGCAGCTCGAAAAGTATACTTCATTAGCACCATTAATAGTTCTACCAACACTGTCACCAAATATGGGCAAAGCTTTACAGGGTATGAGCCACAAAGGAAGTGAGATACCACCTCTCCTCAGGATATACACTGGGACATTGAAAGCAAGATCATTTCTCTTCTCTGCACCTTGTGTATTTTTTTATTTGAGTGCCAATAACTATTTTTATTTTTATTAAAAAAAATGTCCTTGTGCATTAAAATGTGTCTGTTGAATGATATCAGATTTCTTCTGAAAAATCACATACAATTCCAATGATAAATAGATGTCCTTGCATCTTTTATATTATACTTTCTCATTTAAGATTTAGAGACATTTACTATATAACTGTGGCAGGAACAGGAAAGGTTCCCACCTGACCTAGTGAGGTCTCTGGGGATATCAATGGAACCTCAGCATTACTGTGAAAAAAATAGAAGGTTTCCTTATTTCAAGGGTTCTAGCTGTTCATAATAAACTCAAGATAATTGTCATGATGGGATGAATGATAGTGCAAAATAAAAAGACCTGGGCTTCTAATAGACATGTAGGCCACAAACCAATATTTAAGAAAAACCTCTGGGATTTTAATGCCCATGTAGTTATAAGGGAAGCAGAACCTTACATATTTTAGGTTTTCATCTAGGACTCTTCAACAAAAAGTTTTACAAAAGAAAAACTAACAGTTTAATAATGTGTGCTGGGCTCATCATCTGGAAGAAATCTCAACAAAAACGTAACTCGGCTTGTAGGAAGATGGTGGAAGAGTAAGACGCGGAGATCACCTTCCTCCCCACAGATACACCAGAAATACATCTACACGTGGAACAACTCCTACAGAACACCTACTGAAGGCTGGCAGAAGACCTCAGACCTCCCAAAAGGCAAGAAACTCCCCACGTACCTGGGTAGGGCAAAAGAAAAAAAAGAAAAAACAGAGACAAAAGAATAGGGACGGCACCTGCACCAGTGGGAGGGAGCTGTGAAGGAGGAAAAGTTTCCACACACTAGGAAGCCCCTTTGCGGGCGGAGACTGCGGGAGGCGGAGCGGGGAGCTTCGGGGCCGCAGAGGAGTGCACAGCAATGGGTGCGGAGGGCAAAGCGGGGAGATTCCCGCACAGAGGATCGGTGCCGACTGGCACTCCCAGCCCGAGAGGCTTGTCTGCTCACCCGCCGCGGTGGGCGGGGCTGCGAGCTGAGACTCGGGTTTCGGTTGGAGCGCAGGGAGAGGACTGGGGTTGGCGGCTTGAACATAGCCTGAAGGGGTTAGTGCACCACGGCTAGCCGGGAGGGAGTCCAGGGAAAAGTCTGCACCTGCCGAAGAGGCAAGAGACTTTTTCTTCCCTCTTTGTTTCCTGGTGCACGAGGAGAGGGGTTTAAGAGCGCTGCTTAAAGGAACTCCAGAGACGGGCGTCAGCCACGGCTAAAAGCACGGACCCCAGAGACGGGCGGGAGATGCTAAGGCTGCTGCTGCCGCCACCAAGGGGCCTGTGTGCGAGCATAGGTCACTCTCCACACCCCTCTTCCGCAGAGACTGTGCAGCCCGCCATTGCCAGGTTCCCGGGATCCAGGGACAACTTCCCCGGGAGAACGCACGGCGGGCCTCAGGCCTCAGGCCGGCAACGTCATGTCGGCCTCTGCCGCCGCAGGCCCGCACCACACGCAGTGCCCCTCCCTCCCCCCGAGCCTGAGTGCGCCAGAGCCCCCGAATCAACGGCTCCTTTAACCCCGTCCTGTCTGAGCAAAAAACAGATGCCCTCCAGTGACCTACACACAGAGGCAGGGCCAAATCCAAAGCTGAGCCACTGTGAGCTGTGAGAACAAAGAAGAGAAAGGAAAATCTCTCCCAGCAGCCTCAGAAGCAGCGGATTAAAGCTCCACAAGCAACTTGATGTACTCTGCATCTGTGGAATACCTGAATAGACATGGAATGATCCCAAATTGAGGAGGTGGACTTTAGGAACAAGATCTATGATTTTTTTCCCTTTTCCTCTTTTTGTGAATGTGTATGTGTATGCTTCTTTGTGAAATCTTGTCTGTATAGTCTTTCTTCCACCATTTATCCTAGGGTTCTATCCGTCCATGGTTTTCTTTAAAAAATTTTTTCTTAATAATTAATTTTAATTTTAGTAACTTTATTATACTTTACCATCATTCTTTCTTTCTTTCATTCATTCATTCTGTCTTTCTTTCCTTCCTTCCTTCCCTCCTTTAGAGAACGAATCATCCCAAATTGAGGAGGTGGTCTCTGAAAGCAAGATTTATGATTTTTTCCCCTTTACCTCTTTTTGTGAGGGTGTATGTGTATGCTGCTGTGTACGATTTTGCCTGTATAGCTTTGCTTCCAACATTTGTCCTAAGGGTTGTCCTAAGGTTTGTCCTAAGGAAGCTTTGCTTCCAACATTTGTCCTAAGGTTCTATCCGTCCCTTTTTTTTTCTAAATAATTATTTTTTTTAATTCAATAACTTTATTACACTTTATTTTATTTTACTGTATCTTCTTTCTTTCTGTCTTTTTTCCTTCCTTCTGTCCTTCCTTCCTTCTCCGTCCCTCGCTCCCTCCTTTCTTGCCTTCTTGCCTTCTTTCCTTCTTTGCTTTTTTCTTTCTTTGTGTCTTTCTTTGTTTCTTTCTTTATTTCTTTCTTCCTTCCTTCCTTCCCTTCTTTCTTTCTTTCTTTCTTCATACTTCTACTAATTCTCCCTACTTTTTCTCCCTTTTATTCTGAGCCATGTGGATGAAAGGCTCTTGGTGCTCCAGCCAGGAGTCAGAGCTCTGCCTCTGAGGTAGGAGAGCCAACTTCTGGACACTGGTCAACAAGAGACCTCCCAGCTCCACATAATATCAAATGGCAAAAATCTCCCAGAGACCTCCATCTTAACACCAGCACCCAGCTTCACTCAACGACCAGCAAGTTACAGTGCTGGACAACCTATGCCAAACAACTAGCAAAACAGGAACACAACCCCACCCATTAGCAGAGAGGCTGCCTAAAATCATAATAAGGCCACAGACACCCCAAAACACAGCACCAGATGTGAACCTGCCCACTAGAGAGACAAGATCCAGCCTCATCCACCAAAACACAGGCACTAGTCCCCTCCACCAGGAAGCCTACACAACCCACTGAACCAACCTTAGCCACTGGAGATAGACATCAAAAACAGTGGGAACTACGAACATGCAGCCTGCAAAAAGGAGACCCCAAACACAGTAAGATAAGCAAAATGAGAAGACAGAAAAACACACAGCAGTTAAAGGAGCAAGATAAAAATGCACCAGACCTAACAAATGAAGAGGAAATAGGCAGTCTACCTGAAAAAGAATTCAGAATAATGATAGTAAGCATGATCCGAAATCTTGGAGATAGAATGGACAAAATGCAAGAAACAGTTAACAAGGACCTAGAAGAAACAAAGATGAAACAAGCAACGATGAACAACACAATAAATGAAATTAAAAGTACTCTAGATGGGATCAATAGCAGAATAACTGAGGCAGAAGAACGGATAAGTGACCTGGAAGATAAAATAGTGGAAATAGCTACTGCAGAGCAGAATAAAGAAAAAAGAATGAAAAGAACTGAGGACAGTCTCAGAGAACTCTGGGACAACATTAAACTCACCAACATTTGAATTATAGGGGTTCCAGAAGAAGAAGAGAAAAAGAAAGGGACTGAGAAAATATTTGAAGAGATGATAGTTGAAAACTTCCTTAATATGGGAAAGGAAATAGTTGATCAAGTCCAGGAAGCACAGAGAGTCTCATACAGGATAAATACAAGGAGAAATACGCCAAGACACATATTAATCAAACTGTCAAAAATTAAATACAAAGAAAACATATTAAAAGCATCAAAGGAAAAACAACAAATAACACACAAGGGAATCCCCATAAGGTTAACAGCTGATCTCTCAGCAGAAACCCTACAAGCCAGAAGGAAGTGGCAGGACATACTGAAAGTGATGAAGGAGAAAAACCTGCAACCAAGACTACTCTTCCCAGCAAGGATCTCATTCAGATTTGATGGAGAAATTAAAACCTTTACATACAAGCAAAATCTGAGAGTTCAGCACCACCAAACCAGCTTTACAACAAATGCTAAAGGAACTTCTCTAGACAAGAAACACAAGAGAAGGAAAAGACCTAT
>NW_020837947.1:85422737-85423698 GCF_003676395.1 Aethalodelphis obliquidens
TATATGTTGTCTACAAGAGACCCACTTCAGACCTAGAGACACATACAGACTGAAAGTAAGGGGATGGAAAAAGATATTCTGTGCAAATGGAAACCAAAAGAAAGCTGGAGTAGCAATTCTCATATCAGACAAAATAGACTTTAAAATAAGGACTATTAAAAGAGACAAAGAAGGACACTACATAATGATCAAGGGATCGATCCAAGAAGAAGATATAACAATTGTAAATATTTATGCACCCAACATAGGAGCACCTCAATACATAAGGCAAATACTAACAGCCATAATAAGGGAAATCGACAGTAACACATTCATAGTAGGGGACTTTAACACCCCACTTTCACCAATGGACAGATCATCCAAAATGAAAATAAATAAGGAAACACAAGCTTTAAATGATACATTAAACAAGATGGACTTAAGTGACATTTGTAGGACACTCCATCCAAAAACAACAGAATACACATTTTTCTCAAGTGCTCATGGAACATTCTCCAGGATAGATCATATCTTGGGTCACAAATCAAGCCTTGGTAAATTTAAGAAAATTGAAATTGTATCAAGTATCTTTTCTGACCACAATGCCATGATACTAGATATCAATTACAGAAAAAGATCTGTAAAAAATAAAAACACATGGAGGCTAAACAATACACTACTTAATAATGAAGTGATCACTGAAGAAATCAAAGAGGAAATCAAAAAATACCTAGAAACAAATGACAATGGAGACACAACGACCCAAAACCTGTGGGATGCAGCAAAAGCAGTTCTAAGGGGGAAGTTTATAGCAATACAAGCCCACCTTAAGAAGCAGGAAACATCTCGAATAAACAACCTAACCTTGCACCTCAAGCAATTAGAGAAAGAAGAACAAAAAAACCCCAAAGCTAGCAGAAGGAAAGAAATCATAAAAATCAGATCAGAAATAAATGAAAAAGAAATGAAGGAAACAATAGCA
>NW_020837947.1:85423798-85575187 GCF_003676395.1 Aethalodelphis obliquidens
AGAAAGAAGAACAAAAAAACACCAAAGCTAGCAGAAGGAAAGAAATCATAAAAATCAGATCAGAAATAAATGAAAAAGAAATGAAGGAAACAATAGCAAAGATCAGTAAAACTAAAAGCTCGTTCTTTGAGAAGATAAACAAAATAGATAAACCACTAGCCAGATTCATCAAGAAGAAAAGGGAGAAGACTCAAATCAATAGAATTAGAAATGAAAAAGGAGAAGTAACCACTGACACTGCAGAAATAAAAAAGATCATGAGAGATTACTACAAGCAACTCTATGCCAATAAAATGGCAACCTGGAAGAAATGGACAAATGCTTAGAAATGCACAACCTGCCAAGACTGAATCAGGAAGAAATAGAAAATATGAACAGACCAATCACAAGCACTGAAATTGAAACTGTGATTAAAAATCTTCCAACAAACAAAAGCCCAGGACCAGATGGATTCACAGGTGAATTCTATCAAACATTTAGAGAAGAGCTAACACCTATCCTTCTCAAACTCTTCCAAAATATAGCAGAGGGAGGAACACTCCCAAATTCCTTCTATGAGGCCACCATCATCTTGATACCAAAACCAGACAAGGATGTCACAAAGAAAGAAAACTACAGGCCAATATCACTAATGGACATAGATGCAAAAATCCTCAACAAAATACTAGCAAACAGAATCCAACAGCACATTAAAAGGATCATACACCATGATCAAGTGGGGTTTAACCCAGGAATGCAAGGATTCTTCAATATATGCAAATTTATCAATGTGATAAACCATATTAACAAATTGAAGGAGAAAAACCATATGATCATCTCAATAGATGTAGAGAAGCTTTTGACAAAATTCAACACCCATTTATGATAAAAACCCTGCAGGAAGTAGGCATAGAGGGAACTTTCCTCAACATAATAAAGGCCATATATGACAAGCCCACAGCAAACATCATCCTCAATGGTGAAAAACTGAAAGCATTTCCACTAAGATCAGGAAGAAGACAAGGTTACCGACTCTCACCACTCTTATTCAACATAGTTTTGGAAATTTTAGCCACAACAATCAGAGAGGAAAAGGAAATAAAAGGAATCCAAATCGGAAAAGAAGAAGTAAAGCTGTCACTGTTTGCTGATGACATGATACGATACATAGAGAATCCTAAAGATGCTACCAGCAAACTACTAGAGCTAATCAATGAATTTGGTAAAGTAGCAGGATACAAAATGCACAGAAATCTCTGGCATTCCTATATACTAATGATGAAAAATCTGAAAATGAAATCAAGAAAACACTCCCATTTACCATTGCAACAAAAAGAATAAAATATCGAGGAAAAAACCTACCTAAGGAGACAAAAGACCTGTATGCAGAAAATTATAAGACACTGATGAAAGAAATTAAAGATGATACAAATAGATTGAGAGATATACCATGTTCTTGGGTTGGAAGAATCAACATTGTGAAAATGACTCTATTACCCAAAGCAATCTATAGATTCAATGCAATCCCTATTAAACTACCACTGCCATTTTTCACAGAACTAGAACAAAAAATTTCGCAATTTGTATGGAAACACAAAAGACCCCGAATAGCCAAAGCAATATTGAGAACAAAAAAAGGAGCTGGAGGAATCAAGCTCCCTGACTTCAGACTATACTACAAAGCTACAGTAATCAAGACAGTATGGTACTGGCACAAAAACAGAAAGATAGATCAATGGAACAGGATAGAAAGCCCAGAGATGAACCCATGCACATATGGACACCTTGTTTGATAAAGGTGGCAGGAATGTACACTGGAGAAAGGACAGCCTCTTCAATAAGTGGTGCTGGGAAAACTGGACAGGTACATGTAAAAGTATGAGATTAGATCACTCCCTAACACCATACACAGAAATAAGCTCAAACTGGTTTAAAGATCTAAATGTAAGGCCAGAAACTATCAAACTCTTAGAGGAAATCATAGGCAGAACACTCTATGAGATAAATCACAGCAAGATCCTTTCTGACCCACCTCCTAGAGTAACGGAAATAAAAACAAAAATAAACAAATGGGACCTAATGAAACTTCAAAGCTTTTGCACAGCAAAGGAAACCATAAACAAGACCAAAAGACAACACTCAGAATGGGACAAATTATTTGCAAATGAAGCAACTGAGAAAGAATTAATCTCCAAAATTTACAAGCAGCTCATGCAGCTCAATATCAAAAAAACAAACAACCCAATCCAAAAATAGGCAGAAGACCTAAATAGACATTTCTCCAAAGAAGATATACAGACTGCCAACAAACACATGAAAGAATGCTCAACATCATTAATCATTAGGGAAATGCAAATCAAAACTACAATGAGATATCATCTCCCACCAGTCAGAATGGCCATCATCAAAAAATCTAGAAACAATAAATGCTGGAGAGGGTGTGGAGAAAAGGGAACACTCTTGCACTGCTGGTGGGAATGTGAATTGGTTCAGCCACTATGGAGAACAGTATGGAGGTTCCTTAAAAAACTACAAATAGAACTACCATATGACCCAGCAATCCCACTACTGGGCATATACCCTGAGAAAACCAAAATTCAAAAAGAGTCATGTACCAAAATGTTCATTGCAGCTCTATTTACAATAGCCCGGAGATGGAAACAACCTAAGTGCCCATCAACAGATGAATGGATAAAGAAGATGTGGCACATATATACAATGGAATATTACTCAGCCATAAAAAGAAACGAAATTGAGCTATTTGTAATGAGGTGGATAGACCTAGAGTCTGTCATACAGAGTGAAGTAAGTCAGAAAGAAAAAGACAAATACCATATGCTAACACATATATATGGAATTTAAGAAAAGAAAAATGTCATGAAGAACCTAGGGGTAAGACAGGAATAAAGACGGAGACCTACTGGAAAACGGACTTGAGGATATGGGGAGGGGGAAGGGTGAGCTGTGACAGGGAGAGAGAGAGTCATGGACATATACACACTAACAAAGGTAATAAGGTAGATAGCTAGTGGGAAGCAGCCGCATGGCACAGGGATATTGGCTCGGTGCTTTGTGACAGCCTGGAGGGGTGGGATAGGGAGGGTGGGAGGGAGGGAGATGCAAGAGGGAAGACATATGGGAACATATGTATATGTATAACTGATTCATTTTGTTATAAAGCACAAACTATCACACCATTGTAAAGCAATTATACCCCAATAAAGATGTTAAAAAATAAATAAGTAAAACAAAAAAAAAAATGTAACTCAACACAGCAGCTTAGAACTGCAGCTTATATAGCATCATCAACTATGAATCGTCAATTTGTAGAGAAATGAAAAGACAAAAGAAAGAAGTCCGAGGCTTCCAAGGGTGGCAAACTCTGCGAGGGTAAACATATGGGAGGAAAGTAATGGAGTGGGAAGGTTTATTTGCAGATTCTGCTGGTTGCAACCCTGGCCTGAGGAGAGGGTGTCCAGTAAAAGGAAAATTTGTGCCTTGCCATTAGGCAAAAAAGAGGGAGCTTTTTCTGAGTTTGCTGCTTCTTAATTGCCTTCAGTTCAAAATAATATTTATGTCAAAGAGACATATTTTAGGGTGAAATATTCTGGCATCTTACATAGGCTACAAAACTATGTTTAAGAGAACTGCTGGGTATGTCAGCTAAGTTATGTGGAAATGTTTTTATGACAAGCATCCATGCATAATCCATTATTTCACTTAACAACCTCTTAGGAAGTAAAAAAGGAAGTCACTTTGTGGTTATTGAACTTGTTTGTGATCAAGGTCTGTGTGCCTTGTATGTAAGTTTCTTGGGAAAGAGCTTAAAATAGTAATAATAATCAGCATCCACTAACAGTGTATTAGAATTATCTTGTCAGGAAAATAAACAAACAAGCTTAAGACCTAAATTCAAGTCTGTCAGAAATATGACTCCATACAAGGTTTTAGATTTTTAACTTTAGGATTGTAGCTCATTTATAAAATTTTGATTTTTATAAAGATGAAAAACAACTTACATTAATGACACAAGCAGTTAATGAGAGAGGTGGAGTTAGTGTTTAAGTTCTAATTTAGAACCTGCTTGATATTTAGGAAGACAGTATGGGCCAAAGAGATAAAATGAAACTTGAATCCAGGTGATACATATTTAAAATTATTTTCAATTAATTAAATGTAAACATCATTTCTTTTCATAAACTGATAAAACACTTGTATAACTCTTTTCAGAACTTTTAAAGTCTAAGGTTTGGAGTTTTTGCATATAGAATAATATTGATAAAACAATAAAGAATACTATTGGTACAAAGTAAACATTTTCTATTTATAGCTTACACTAATTAAAGACCCTAAGATAACTCTTGATTCCATGTGTGTATGCATACTTTCAATTTTTTTATACTTTCAAATTTAATAGTCCTTATTTTATTTGGTAGACTTTTTTTTTCCTACAAAAAGTTAATTTCACTTCGTTTTCAAATACTAGTAAAGAGAGTCAGTAAATTCTTTAACACAGTAAATAAGCAAATATTTTGGTTAAAATTTAGATTTTTTTTTAAATTAAAAAATGGGAAATTCAGTTTGAATAATTTTCCAAATAAAAATTACCATATGTAGCTTCATGTTAACAGAATACAAGTAGTAAAAGGTGAATTTGGAATCTGAATTTAAGCATTACTTTGTATTTTATGATCTCTCTCCAGTTACAGAAATTAAGACTACCAGATTAAAAGTCAAAGTCTACTTATGATTTTGATAGGATTTTCTGAAGGAACTAATCGAACACAATCATATATAATAGTGTCAATATCTAAACGTGGGAACCCCTTATATAAAATTTTCTACTCTTTTACACTAAATTAAATAAAATTGTGGTGTAGGATGAAGCATTCCTACCTCTAAAATGACATATTTAACATGATTTGAATTGTTGTAAGACCCTTGTATTTATAATGTTTTATTGAGACTGAGTTTTATATTATTCTGTATTTCATTTCACATTGCCTTAAAAGAAAGAAAAATAGGAAAGAGAAACAAATAACCATGGCTACTGACCATGTAAAATATGTGTATTAACATCAACAAGAAAAAAACTGATGCTCACAAAAACTTTAAAAAATAGCTTTTAATATGATGATAGATTGTTTTGGTAAAGAAACCAGTTTCCTTCTTCATTGAATTCAGCCATAAGACAATATTTTCAACAGAAAAAGAAAAAGTATAAACATAAATTAGCAAATAAAGAAAACCTACCAAGAGCTATGTTTATAAAAAGAATTCATTTAGGAAAACTGCACGATTTTCATATGATTCTAGCATCCTTTCTTGTGTTTTAAAACCGGGATGTATATAATCCAATGAAAATCTGTATTCCAAATTAATTAGCCATTAAATGACTGAACAATATTACTCCAAGTCACGGGTCATGGAGAAACATTAACATCATTATAAAGGGGAAAATCACAGGGTTATGCTACAAGGGAACTGTTTTAGGCTCAGACTCAAAACAGGAAACACATTTTCTCTCAACAAAGAAATGAAAGTATCTCTCTATCCTTAGATTACTTGAAAAAAAAAAAAGAAAAAGAAAAAAGGGCTGGTAATAAGAAGAAAATGCTGACTAGACCAGAGAGGATACACCGTAGGGAAATCCTCCAGTAACAGCCTAGATCCTGGGCTGAACTCTGATTAGTGTGAGGAAGGGATATTGTGAGGGTCACTTCCCCCTGGTATCCACAAAAGCACACATCATAAACCACAATGGCTGGAGAGGCACTGTAGCACAGAAGGACAAAGGCTGAAGCACCATCCAGCTAACATTTTACAGAACACTAGGGAAAAATAGGTATAGTCTTCCAGAGCATTCAGGTGACTGACGTGAGGTACTGAAAGACCCTCCTCTGAACTTGTGCCTTATCAGACACCAAGAACTCCTGGAAGTAAGGGCCATAAAGCCAAATGCAGATCTCACAGGGTACCTGGGATAGCAAAAATTTGGGCCCACAAAACATACACAAACTGGACCGGAATTAATCCATTATCCACTTGCGGTCCAGAATTACAGTAGCAGAAAGAAAAGCGCCAATCTCTTCAGAAGCTAAGTTCTCATTACACTAGGATAAAACTAAAACTTTTTGATATTCCAAACCTAAAACTGTGGTTTTTTATTTTTGTTTTTATTTCTATTACTCTAGGATGTGGGTCAAAAAAGATCTTGCTGAGGTTTATGTCAAAGTGTTTTTCCTATATTTTGCTCTACAAGGTTGGAGTGTCTGGCCTTACATTTAGGTCTGTAATCCATTTTGAGTTTATTTTTGCATATGATGTTAGGTAGTGTTCTAATTACATTCTTTTACCTGTAGCTGTCCAGTTTTCCCAGCACCACTTATTGAAGAGGCTGTCTTTTGTCCATTGTATGTTCTTGCCTCCTTTGTTGTAAATTAGGTGCCCATATGTGCATGTGGGTTTATCTCTGGGCATTCTATCCTGTACCATTGATCTATATTTCTGTTTTTGTGCCAGTACCACACTGCCTTGATTACTGTAGCTTTGTGGTATAGTTTGAAGTCAGGGAGCCTGATTCCTCCAACTCCGTTTTTCTTTCTCAAGATTGCTTTGACTATTCTGTGTCTTTTGTATACCCATACGGATTGTATAGTTTTTTGCTCTAATTCTGTGAAGAATGCCATTGGTAGTTTTATAGGCATTGCATTGAATCTGTAGATTGTTTTGGGTATTATAGTCATTTTCATGATATTGATTCTTCCAATCCAAGAACATGGCATATTCCTCCATCTGTTTATGTCATCTCTGATTTATTTCATCAGTGTTTTATAGTTTTCTGAGTACAAATCTTTCACCTGCATAGGCAGGTTTATACCTAGGTATTTTATTCCTTTTGTTGCAATGGTAAATGTGAGTGTTTCCTTTATTTCTCCTTCTGATTTTTCATCGTTGTTGTATAGGAATGCCAGAGATTTCTGTGCATTAATTTTGTATCCTGAAACCTTACCAAATTCGTTGATTAGTTCTAGTAGTGTTTTGGTGGCATCTTTAGGATTTTCTATGTATAGTATCATGTCATCAGTAAAACAGTGACCGTTTTACTTCTTCTTTTCCAATTTGTATTTCTGTTATATCATTTTCTTCTCTGATTGCTGTGGCTAGGACTCCCAAACCTATGCTGAATATGAGTGATGAGAGTGGACATCTTGTCTTGTTCCTGATCTTAATGGAAATGGTTTCAGGTTTTCACCATTGAGAATGATGTTGGCTGTGGGTTTGTCATATATGGCCTTAATTATGTTGAGGTAAGTTCTTTCTATGCCTACCTTTTGGAGGGTTTTTATGATAAATGGGTGTTGAATTTTGTTGAAAGCTTTTACTGCATCCATTGAGATGATCATATGGTTTTTATTCCTTAATTTGTTAATATGGTTTATCACATTGATTGATTTGCATATGTTGAAGAATCCTTGCATCTCTGGGATAAATCCCACTTGATCATAGTGTGTGATCCTTTTATTGTGCTGTTGGATTCCGTTTGCTAGTATTTTGTTGAGGATTTTTGTATCTATATTCATCAGTGATATTGGCCTATAATTTTCTTTCTTTGTGATATCTTTTTCTGGTTTTGGTATCAGGGTGATGGTGGCTTTGTTGAATGAATTTGGGAGTGTTTCTCCTCCTGCAATTTTTTTGAAAGAATTTGGGAAGGATCAGTGCTATCTCTTCTCTAAATGTTTGATAGAATTCACCTGTGAATCCATCTGGTCTTGGACTTTTGTTTGTTGGAAGATTTTTTGTTATGCTTTCAGTTTCATTACTTGTGATATGTCTGTTTATATTTTGTAATTCTTCCTGGTTCAGTCTTGGAAAATTGTACCTTTCCAAGTATTTGTTCACTTCTTCATGGTTCTGCATTTTATTGGAATATAGTTGTTTGTAGTAGTCTCTTCTAAGGCACTTTTATCTAAGAAATGCAGAGTAATTTCTGGAAAAAAAAAAGCTGGCCCTCTTGGTCAAAACTCTCATGAAGGGTTAATGTGGAATTTCTGTTGGGATAAACTAGAACTCATATCCCCTTTCTACAATTTCTAATATAACTATACTTTATTAGACATATTTACTTATAGAGTTAGAGAAAAAGTACTAACATTTCTCTTTATGCAGTAAGTTTTGTTCATTCTCAAATTTTTAACATAATTATGAAGTTTTAATTTGAAGAATCTTTAATATAAGAAAAGCATAGAAAGGAACATTTGACAATTTGATAATTACAGTGAACATTACAAAGTAAGGAGCCAATTCCTGAATATACCTTTTTTTTTTTTGCGGTACGTGGGTCTCTCACTGTTGTGGCCTCTCCCGTTGTGGAACACAGGTTCTGGGCGTGCAGGCTCAGTGGCCATGGCTCACGGGCCCAGCCACTCAGCGGCATGTGTGATCTTCCCAGACTGGGGCACGAACCCGTGTCCCCTGCATTGGCAGGCGGACTCTCAAACACTGCGCCACCAGGGAAGCCCCTGATTATATCTTTTGAAGAATTATCCTTGCTATATATTACATGGATCCAAATTTAAACTGCTTAGGTTATCTATGTACAATTTAAAATATTGGACTATATGTATACACTCAGTTAACTCATTTAGTATGAGATTGTTTTAGCTGGGGAATATTTGGTTTGAAGAACTGAAGAATTTTTCATATAAGCCCAGGTTCCAAAGGTAGCTCATTGAGAATACACAGAGCACTCTCCCAGTACCTAATTTTAGGCAGCACAGTTATATCTCAGGAAAACTGTCTTGGCTGATCTTGTCCTAATGTCTGGGGTTGTATGGTCTCTATTTTCTATTTCTCACTATAGAAATACTACTTCTATGTTACATTTCCAGTGTCAGTGGAAACGAAAATTGATGGAGCCACTGTGGAAAACAGTACAGAGGTTTCCCAAAAAGCTAAAAATAGAGCTACCTTATGACCCAGCAATTCCACTCCTGGGTATATATCTGATAAAAACAAAAAAACATTAATTTGAGAAGATGCATGCACCCCAATGTTCATAGCAGTATTATTTATAATTGCCAAGATATGGAAGTGACCTTAGTGTCCATTAGCAGGTGAATGGATGAGATAGATGTGTATACACACACACACAATAGAATACTACCCTGCCATAAAAAAAAATGATAATTTTCCATTCACAACAACATGGATGAGCTTGGAGGGTATTATACTAAGTGAAATAAGTCAAACAGAGAGTCAACAGCTGTATAATATCACACATATGTGGAATCTAAGAAAAAACAAAAACAAAACTAGTGAATATAACAAAGCAGAAGCAGACTCATGAATGCAGAGAACAAACTAGTGGTTACCAGTGGGGATAGAGAAGGGGTGAGGGACAAAATGGGAGGGAATTAAGAGGTACAAACTACTACATGTAATGTTAGCTACAAGGATATATTGTACAACAGGGGGAATATAGCCAAAATTTTTAATAACTATAAATGAGGTATAACCTTTAAAAATTATGAAACACTATATTGTACACCTGTAATTTATATAATAAAAAAAAGAGAAATACTACTTACTGCTCTCCTAAATGCATTAGTTCTCCTCAGTGATTGGCCTCTGCTTATCCACACTGAGCTTGTGCAAGGTTGGCATACAATGGTGACTACTCCAGCCTGGTTCCACTTAATGTTACTGTTCCAATGTCTGACTTAAGAGTTGAATTACTCTTTTCTGTGTTTCTTATTTAAATTACTGAAAAATAATTGAATAGGATCAACCTGGGTCAAGTGTCAAAATGAATCCCTTTTGATCAATTCTTTGTTTTTGCTGAAAATTCTTAGTTTATCTTTTTAAAAGGAGACATAATTCTACTCATATTCTATTTATATATAAGTTCCATTATATTTATTGTAAACCTCAAAAGGAGAAACATCTAATTTTCTTAAAATTAATCATCAAATCAAACTGATTTTTTTTCAAGAGAAAGAGAAGTCACTTATTTGAATGTATATAAAAACCATAACATAAAGGGCTACATTATCAAATGTTTTCAAAGAATACATTTTTAATTTTTTTCTTATAATCAAATTATTTTCTAAAACAATGATTATTTCTTGACTAGTCTTTTAATACTTGCAAAATAGGTGCCATTTTACAAATATAGTATTTTTTGTACTTTTTTTATATTTAAGAAAATCCAGATATAGTTGACAGCCATTTCCTTTAGTTATTAACAAAATGGAACTACTTACTGGTTAACAAAAGATATAAACTATTAGTCAAACAAATGACTACTATAAAGCCCAGAAAATGTTAAATTACAAGAGAAATGCAGATGTATACACTGATAACCAATTTTCACATTGTTTATTAGAGTAAGCTACTAAGGTAGTAGAGGACTTCCCTAGTAGCGCAGTGGTTAAGAATACACCTGCCAAAGCAGGGGACACGGGTTTGAGCCCTGGTCCGGGAGGATCCCACAGGCCATGGAGAGCCTGTGTTTAGAGCCCGTGAGCCACAGCTACTGAGCCTGCATGCCACAGCTACTGAAACCCACATGCCTAGAGCCCATGCTCCACAACAAGAGAGGCCACAGCAATGAGAAACCCATGCACCATGATGAAGAGGAGCCCCTGGTCTCCGCAACTAGAGAAAAGCCTGTGCACAGCAACGAAAACCCAACACAGCCAAAAATAAAATAAGCAAATTTAAAAAGTAGTAGAATAAGGATGGCATTGCCACAAGGAAAGTATGTTAGCTCAGAGAAAGGAAAATAGTTATCCACATCATAATGAGTATGGTTATTGATAATTATGTTTGCCCGTATTGGCAACCTCTCTCCTGGGCAGATTTGAAAGTACACTGACTAAAGATATGTCCAGTGCCTCTATCTCAAGATGTTTGCAGCTTTTCAGTGCATTAATACTAACATATCATGAATACACACAGAGATTATTGGTTACTCTTGCAATCTTGCACCATGAAACACATGTTTTTTGAACACCAATTATAGAATAGGCCCAATTGAAGGCTTCCTGGATTCAATTCTTCTAATATTTGCTAGAAAAAATGTCATTTTAGAGATTGTCTGAGGCCATTAATTTTTTAGAAGAAGGATAATATCTGTAGTCATCTCAGAGCTGCTGTTAAGAATATATCTGTAATAATGGGCCTCCTCCAGAAGGGCCTTTACTGCGCCATCCCTGTGAGGAATAAAGATGATGTGATGACAGCAAGGATGGAGAGCAAAAGCTCAATACTAAGTGTTGTGGAGCAGAGAAGGAAGTGGAGCTGGGCCAGGAACCTGAAGAGTTAGATATCATCGTGAAAGAGGAAATGCAATGGGAAAAAAGAAACAATATGAAAACTTACAATTCAGTGTCAGTCCTTACATATTTGAGTAGATTTGCTGTTCTGTAAATCTGTTACTTTAAAATGGGGTTAAAAATACTAAAGTAAATATGTTTTAAAAAATACTAATAATGAAAAGTCACCTGGAAGAGGCAATGAAGGTTTCGGAACAGGGCTTAACCTGATGTTACTTTATCTAGATTTTATTTGAAATGTACTATTCTAAAATAAGTTTAGAATTCAATAAAAGCATAGAAAAGGAATCATTTATTCATTAATTCTTTTATTAAAAATATATCACATGTCTTTGCAGGTATCAAACACCACTGTTCTAACAAAGAGTAAGCACTGGGTGTGGATAGAGAAGACGATAGAAGATTTCACCGGAGAAGTAGCACTTAAAATATCTGTTAAAATATGGATAGGACTTAGCTGGAAAACCAAGTGGAAATAGAAGTGTTCCAGTAAGAGGTTAGTGTGCTAAAAGATCAGAGGCAGGAGAGATGAAAACTTCTAAGCACCTGCAAAAAGAGTTTTATGGTTGGAGAGATGAAACAAGAGCCTGGAGTTTTTAAAATTAGTATGACATTCAATACATATAGAGGTTTTTCAATATAGCCTTTAGATCAATATATTCATATCTGAGGTGGAGAAAGATTTGGGAAAGCTTTACCTTGTGTTGTTCATATTACAAAATATTCCATGTGCTATGTATCTCTATCTATATTTATATCTATAGATATGAATATTTAATATAAATGCAATTCCTTCCAACAGTGGTTTCTATGGGAACTTGTAGAGATGTGTGCTTCTATGTTTGGGACATAACCAGTGATACTGCTGTTATACGACATTAGCTTGAAGTGGTTGGACATTAACTCATTAAACTCACTTTGCTGTCATTCCATACTCACCAAAAAACTTTGGTCGTGATTTGGTTGCCTGTGTACTTTGGCTACAGGGAGAAAAACTGATTGATTATGGACACACATGAGTGTTCTGTCCTGTGTTGCAGGTATCAGTAGCCCTGATAAGGTCCCTGATAAGGATAAACATCTGTGCTGGCACAAAAGCCCTGGGCCATCTCATTTGGCTTCTCTGCAATGAGCCCTCCATAGCCTCAGTGAACCTCTTCTTAGAGAACACCTTCCTCCCATGATTTATATGCACAAACATGGAAAGGAGGAAGAAGACAAGTGTATGTAGTAAAAGGTCCTATGTGTTGAAGAGATTCTAAATATTTAATGAGTGTTTATGACATGAAATTATTGGGTATAATGTAGAGGTATGACATATCCATAATTATGGGGGGCAAACAGTTCAAGTTAGCCTTAATGCTTATTATTTTTCAAGTTCAAGAGTGATGATTCACGAAAGCCATAATTAAGAGTGATTGAATTTCAAGAAGTGCACGTACAAATGTTCACACATAAAAAATCTGTGAATTTGTATATATGGCTAATATTCTGGCTTTAGGAGGATCAAGAAAACAGTCCATACAGCTACATATACTCTGAAAAAATGTTAAATCACTAGTTTGTTCTCTATATCCGAGTCTGCTTCTTTTTTGTTATATTCACTAGTTTGTTGTATTTGTCAGATTTCACATTTAAGTGATAACATACAGTATTTGTCTTTCTCTGAGGGGGAGGGGTAACATAGGGGTGGGACAGTGAGAGGTACAAAGTATTGGGTGTAAGATTAGCTCAAGGATGTACTGTACAACATGGGGAATATAGCCAATATTTTGTAGTAACTGTAAATGTAAAGTAACCTTTAAAAAGCATATAAAAATTTAAATATCACTTATATGTGGAACCTAAAATATGATATATACACTACCAAATGTAAAATAGCTAGTGGAAAGCAGCTGCATAGCACAGGGAGATCAACTCATTGCTTTGTGACCACTTAGAGGGGTGGGAGAGGGAGGGTGGGAGAGAGGTGCAAGAGGGAGGGGATATGGGAATATATGTATACATGTATATGATTCACTTTGTTATACAGCAGAAACTAACACAACATTGTGAAGCAAAAAAATAAAATAAAATAAAATAATCCCTACTAAAATACATGTATGTGTGAGATAATGGAAAAAGCAAACAAAAAATAAAATATGATACGAATGAATTTATTTACAAAACAAAATTAGACTCACAGACATAGAAAACAAATTTATGGTTATCAAAGAGGAAAGGGGAGGATGCAGGGATAAATTAGGAGTGTGGGATTAGCAGATACAAACTACTATATACAAAATATATAAACAACAAGGACCTATTATATAGCACAGGGAACTATACTTGATATCTTGTAATAAACTATAACGGAAAAGAATACGAAAAATAATATACAGGTTAAAAAAGAGAAAAACATAATTAAAAATGTTAAATCTAAAAAAGTATTATTCAACTGGGTTAGGAAGAGGTTCATGTTAGATACCTTGTGACATTTTCAAAATACACACGGCCATCAACTGCTTCACCATCTTTGCTTTCCACAAACCTCCTCAACGCAAGAACATCTCTGGGATTCACAAATGTGGAAAAGGGCAGGGAGCATGTGTAACCTGGGAAACATTCCTTCAGACACTCAAAGAGGCATTTTTCTTGTATGGAAACTATTGATTTAATGATCAAAGAGTAAGCATTCAATCACTTATTTTCTATACAATGAATTGAAAGTCTGTTAACTAGAAAGAAAATTCTATTGTTCTTCTGTAGGGAATTACAAAGAATATGCTTGGTAGCACGTTAGAAACAAAATCCTGAAGTTCCAAGAATGGTCTTCTGACCACTGCTATTATACCTACCTTATTTTATAGGTGACACAGAGAAAGCTTAAAAGGGTTTCCCAAAGATATATAACCAATATGTGAAAAAGTCAGGTTTTTAGTGTCATTTCCCAATTTTTCATTCAAGTGCTGCCTAAATTTTTATCAAATTAATGAATTTACAATAAATAAGAAAGAATCATAACTACTGTATTTCTCCCATTCTCTCACAGAAAATGGTGATTATTTTGAATTATTTTAAATGATGAATTCAGTGACAAACATGCTACTTTTGGTATATGAAATCTCATTTTCTTCTGAAATAAATTATTCACTTTGTTTAGAAGCAACATTTATTTCTCAAGCTTTACAAGTTTTTTTCTTTTTAAGATTTATTTATTTATTTTATTTATTTTTGGCTGTGTTGGGTCTTAGTTGCAGCACATGAAGTCTTCGTTGAGGCATGTGAAATACTTTCTTGTGCTGTGCGGGCTTCTCTCTAGCTGTGGTGCACAGGTTCCAGGGTACAAGGGCTCTGTAGATGTGGCATGCAGGTTCCAGAGTACATGGGCTCTGTAGTTTGCAGCATGCAGCCTCTCTAGTTGAGGCACATGAGCTCAGTAGTTGTGGTGTGCCAGTTTAGTTGCCCCATGGCATGTGAGATCTTAGTTCCCCAACCAGGGATTGAACCTGTGTCCCCTGCATTGTAAGGTGGATTCTTTACCACTGGACCACCAGGGAAGTCCCTCAAGCTTCAAAAGTTTTAATCTTTATTTATTTATTTATTCTAGCAAGATCCTGGTTAATGATATCCTTAATTAAACCAGCTGCATTTTAGGAAGACACATAAAGTTGATGCTTTCAACTTGCTAGCTAGAGCAGGCTGGAAGTCAGATAAAATGATTATTTAGTCTGGCTTCTGATGCTTTTTCTTCTTTCTCCATTTGACTGTGTTATTTAAAGAACATTGTTAGTAATATAGTTACATGATTGCTCATAAGAATGTGATTATATTCTTTCTATTCTAGCTCTATATTTCCCTGTCCCACTAGAGTAAGTCATGGGCTGTATGCTTTCTTCTTCTTCTGAAACCACCATATTGCCATAAGCCAAATATGATCAATGTGAAATTTATCTGACAAATGCATGATGAAATTTCTACCCACCAAATGATTTTCGAATCAGAAAATAAAAAATAGCCTTGGGAGATGAATCTACAGATTTTGGAACAGCTCTTTAAAAATTGTCAGAATAATCTTCTGCATGGCCCAAAGCAAGATGTAAATTAAGAAGTAATACACTTTGAGTGTGATGGAGCATGTACTTATAAATTCATGGACCTATTCATCTCATGTAAATAGCTCACACATTGTACCTCCCAGGAATAATTACACAACACTAAAGCATTTGAAATTATAAATATTAAGACAGAACATTTTCTGTGCATTTCTTTTGGAATAAGTTTGGAGAGATTAAGAAAGAGTATAATTCTTAATTGTTATATTGCTTTCTAATTGTATACTTCATAGGTTGAATGTCAAAAGGATTGAAAACACTTTTGGCAAAATCAGCAGGAGGGATGTGCCTGTTGTCAGTTTTAAATAAATGTTTGTTAGCCTGTTGGCAAGGCAGCAGTGTGTCCAGGAACAGGCAGGCCTTTAGCATTCAGGGAAGAACATGAAGCCTTTCATGTTCAAAGTGTTAGAAGCTGGGTTCATTATATAGGTAACAATTGACTTCTTCAGGAAAAGAAACTATTAATAAGAGACTAACTGAACAAAAGTTGTCTTGCACATGACAATTCTTTAAATTTCTCCAGATATGCTATCAAATGCAAACTTACAAAAGTCATCCAGATCAAGTTGGTTGTGTTGTCTGTGTATACATGCATGTGGTATAATTTGAAAAAAAAGAATAAGAAAAAAATATTGAGTCAATGGTGAATAGAACACCAGCGATACTTTAACTTGGAAAATAAAATTATGACTTCAAAAATTAGTTTTCAAAAATTTAAAGGATACCTGTGACATAAATCAAAGAGAGTAATATTAAATATATTCAAAAGTGTGAACAACATAGAAATAAAAAGTTTCTATGTTGATTATGTATTATAACAAGAAAAGCTTTCATAAGAACAGCTGTCTCAACAGACCAAAAACAGGCTTTTCTGATATGATCACCAAAACCCTGAAATGTTTGAGATTGCAAAAGCGAAGGAGAAATGTCAGAAAACTAAAAATGGCAGATTTAAAAAAAATAAGATAAATAAGGTTTTGGAAAGCTGCAGGCTGTTAAGCCCCTAGTAGTAATCAAAGCAAAGGGAAAATTCTAGAATAGCACATTAAATTACTGTTTTGGATAATCTTAAGGAAAGGAATAAAATGGGATGACATCATATTAAGGTCTTGGCTTCAAAACTTCTCAAAACTTAGCAATAGACATGAAAAAGAGAAAGCAGCAAAGAGGAGAAATTGGAGTTGAAACAAAAATTAGAAAACAGTATCCAGTAACAAATGTTTAAAATTAAGGTGTTTTGCTAATTTCCAAGGTGTCAAACATGGTGATTTGGTGGTGGTTGTACAATTCCAAGTTTTCTACCCAGTTTTCAGACTACTGTTACAAACCAAACTTTCAAGTTGTCTGGCAATATGGGGGCATGAGGGCAGAATCATAGCCAAGCTAGCTCAAGAAGATTCATTTTTTAATCCTGGAGGAATTAAAATTCTCTTGGAAAACAGGCAGATATAAGGAAGGGATTGTAAAACACAGAAATAACTTTAATATTAAAATTTCATACCTTGTTGGACTCAGTTTGCTAATGTTTTCTTGAGTATTTTTGTTCATGAAAGATACTGGTCTGTAGTTTTCATTTCTTGCAGTGCCTTTATCTAGTTTTTGTTGTTGTTGTTGTTTTGTTTTATTTTGTTTTGTTTTGTTTTGTTCGTGGTATGCGGGCCTCTCACTGTTGTGGCCTCTCCCGTTGCAGAGCACAGGCTCTGGACGCACAGGCTCAGCAGCCATGGCTCACGGGCCCAGCCGCTCTGCGGCATGTGGGATCTTCCCGGACCGGGGCACGAACCTGTGTCCCCCGCATCGGCAGGCGGCCTCTCAACCACTGCGCCACCAGGGATGCCCTATCTAGTTTTAATGTTACCATGATAATGGCCTCATGGAAAGAGTTAAGAAGTATGCCCTCTACTTCTATTTTCGGAAAGGGACTGAGAAGAAATGCTAAAATTTCTCTCTTAAATATTTGATGGGATACACAAGTGAAATCATTTAGGCGAGGTGATTTCTTTTTCAGAAAGTTATAAGTGATTCAATATATTTTATAGAGATAGTCCTATTCAACTTATTTATTTCTTCTTTTATGAATTTTGGTAACATGTGTTATTCAACTAATTGTTCCATTACATGTAAGATACCAAATTAATAGGAATACAGTTGTTCATAATTTATTTTATTATAATTTTAATGGCTGTAAGACCAGAATTAATGATCCCTTCTTCATTTCTGGTCACATGTGTCTTCTCTTTTTTCTTGGTTAGCCTGACCAGAGGTTAATCAATTTTATTTGTCTTTCAAAGAATCAACTGTTGGTTTCATTGATTTTGTATTGTTTTCCCATCTCAATTTCAATAATTTATGCTTCAATTTTTGTTATCTATTTTCTTTAGCTTACAGTATGCTTAGATTTCTCTTTTTTCTGTTTCTTAAAATGGAAGAATAGAATATTGTTTTTAGATTGGAAAAGATCTAACATCAATGTATACATTTATGCTGTAAATTTCACTAAAAGCACTACTTTTATTGCATCCCCTAAATTTTGATAAATTGTATCTTAATTTTCATTTAGTCCAAAATATTTTTAAATATCTTTTAAGGATTATTATTATACCTATGTATTGTTAAAGTGTGTTGTTTAATCACAAAACATTTAGGGGATTTTACAGCTGTCCTTCTGTAATTTAGAGCATTAAATATATATATTAGAAATCCTCATAAAATAGACTTTAAAATAAGGAATGTTACAAGAGACAAGTAAAGACACTACATAATGATCAAGGGATCAATCCAAGAAGAAGATATAACAACTATAAATATATATGCATCCAACATAGGAGCACCTCAATACATAAGGCAACTGCTAACAGGTATAAAAGAGGAAATTGACAGTAACACAATAACAGTGGGGGACTTTAATACCTCACTTACACCAATGGACAGATCAACCAAAATGAAAATAAATAAGGAAACAGAAAATTTTCTTTTTGCGGTATGCGGGCCTCTCACTGTTGTGGCCTCTCCCATTGTGGAGCACAGGCTCTGGACACACAGCTTCAGTGGCCATGGCTCATGGGCCCAGCCACTCTGCAGCATGTGGGATCTTCCCGGACCGGGGCAAGAACCTGTGTCCCCTGCATTGGCAGGTAGACTCTCAACAACTGCGCCACCAGGGAAGCCCAGGAAACAGAAGCTTTAAATGACCAGATAGAATTAATTGATATTTATAGGACATTGCATCCAAAAACAGCAGATTACACTTCTTAAGTGTACATGGAACATTCTCCAGGAAAGATCACATCTTGGGTCACAAATCAAATCTCAGCAAATTTAAGAAAACTGAAATTATATCAAGCATCTTTTCTGACCACAACGCTATAAGATAAGAAATGAATTACAGGGAAACAAATGTAAAACACACAAATACATGGAGGTTAAACAATACGTTACTAAATAACCAAGAGATTAATGAAGAAATCAAAGAGGAAATCAAAAAATATCTAGAGACAAACAACAATGAAAACATGATGAGCCAAAACCTATGGGTTACATCAAAAGCAGGTCTAAGAGGGAAATTTACAGCTATACAAGCTTACATCAAGAAACAAGAAAAATCTCAAATAAACAATCTAACCTTACACATAAAGGAACTAAATAAAGAAGAACAAACAAAACCCAAAATTAGCAAAAGGAACAAAATCATAAAGATCAGAGCAGAAATAAATGAAATAGAAACAAAGAAAACAATAGCAAAGATCAATAAACCTAAAACTGGTTCTTTGAGAAGATAAACAAAATTGATAAACCTTTATCCAGACTCATCAAGGAAAAGAGGGAGAGGACTTAACATCAATAAAATTAGAAATGAAAAAGGAGAAGTTACAGCAGACATTGGAGAAATAAAAAGCATCCTAAGAGGGCTTCCCCGGATTCCCTGGTGGCGCAGTGGTTGAGAGTCCGCCTGCCGATGCAGGGGACATGGGTTCGTGCCCCAGTCCGGGAAGATCCCACATGCCGCAGAGCGGCTGGGCCCGTGAGCCATGGCCGCTGAGCCTGCGCGTCCGGAGCCTGTGCTCCACAACGGGAGAGGCCACAACAGTGAGAGGCCCGTGTACCGCAAAAAAAAAAAAAAAAAAAAAGCATCCTAAGAGAGTACTACAAGCAACCCTATGCCAATAAAATGGACAATTTGGAAGAAATGGACAAATTCTTAGAAAGGTATAACCTTCCAAGTCTGAACCAGGAAGAAATAGAAAATATAAACAGACCAATCATAAGCACTGAAATTGAAACTGTGATTAAAAATCTTCCAACAAACAAAAGTCCAGGACCAGATGGCTTCACAGGTGAATTCTATCAAACATTTAGAGAAGAGCTAACACCCATCTTTCTCAAACTCCTCCAAAAAATTGCAGAGGAAGGAACACTACCAAACTCATTCTATGCAGCCACAATCACCCTGATACCAAAGCCAGACAAAGATAATACAAAAAAAGAAAATTACAGACCAATATCACTGATGAATATAGAGGCAAAAATCCTCAACAAAATGCTAGCAAACAGAATCCAACAACACATTAAAACTATCATACATCATGATCAAGTGGGGTTTATTCCAGGGATGCAAGGATTCTTCAATATACGCAAATCAATCAATGTGATACACCATATTAACAAATTGAAGAATAAAAACCATATGATCATCTCAATAGATGCAAAAAAAGCTTTTGACAAAATTCAACACCAATTTATGATAAAAACTCTCCAGAAAGTGGGCATAGAGGGAACCTACCTCAACATAATAAAGGCCATATACAACAAACCCACAGCAAACATTCTCAATGGTGAAAAACTGAAAGCATTTCCTCTAAGATGAGGAAAAAGACAAGGATGTCTACTCTCACCACAATTATTCAACATACATTTGGAAGTCCTAGCCATGACAATCAGAGAAGAAAAAGAAATAAAAGGAATACAAATTGGAAAAGAAGAAGTAAAACTGTCACAGTTTGCAGATGACATGATACTATACATAGAGAATCCTAAAGATGCCACTAGAAAACTACTAGAGTTAATCAATGAATTTGGTAAAGTTGCAGGATACAAAATTAATGCACAGAAATCTCTTGCATTTCTATACACTAATGATTAACAATCTGAAAGAGGAATTAAGGAAACACTCCTATTTACCATTGCAACAAAAAGAATAAAATACCTAGGAATTAAACTACCTAAGAAGACAAAATACCTGTGTGCAGGTATAGGACACTGATGAAATAAATTAAAGATGATACCAACAGATGGAGAGATATACCATGTTCTTGGATTGGAAGAATCGATATTGTGAAAATGACTATACTACCCAAAGCCATCTGCAGATTCAATGCAATCCCTATCAAATTACCAATGACATTTTTTTTCAGAACTAGAACAAAATATCTTAAAATTTGTATGGAGACAAAAAAGACCCCGAATAGCCAAAGCAGTCTCGAGGGGAAAAAAAATGGAGCTGTAATGAGGAGCAATCTTGAGAACGAAAGAAAGAACTGGAGGAATCAGACTCCCTGACTTCAGACTCTATCTACTACAAAGCTACAGTAATCAAGACAATATGGTACTAGCACAAAAACAGAAACATAAATCAATGGAACAAGATAGAAAGCCCAGAGATAATCCCACACACTTATGGTCAACTAATCTATGACAAAGGAAGCAAGAATATACAATGGAGAAAAGACAGTCTCTTCAATAAATGGTGCTGGGAAAACTGGACAGCTACATGTAAAAGAATGAAATTAGAACACTCTGTCACACGATACACAAAAAATAAACTCAAAATGGATTAGAGACTTAAATGTAAGACTGGACACTATGAAACTCTTAGAGGAAAACATAGGAAGAGCACTCTTTGACATAAATCAGAGTAAGATCTGTTTTGATCTACCTCCTAGAGTAATGGAAATAGAAACAAAAATAAACAAATGGGACCTAATGAAACTTCAAAGCTTTTGTACAGCAAAGGAAACCATAAATAAGATGAAAAGACAGCCTTCAGAATAGGAGAAAATATTTGCAAATGAATCAATGGCCAAAGGATTAATCTCCAAAGTATATAAACAGCCCATGCAGCTCAATATTAAAAAAACAAATAACCCAATCCAAAAATGGGCAGAAGACCTAAATAGACGTTTCTCCAAATAAGACATACAGATGGCCAAGAAGCACATGAAAATATTCTCAACATCACTAATTATTAAAGAAATGCAAATCAAAACTACAATGAGATATCATCTCACACTGGTCAGAATGGCCATCATCCAAAAATCCACAAACAATAAATGCTGGAGAGATGTGGAGAAAAGCGAACCCTCTTGCACTGTTGGTGGGAATGTGAATTGGTACAGCCACTATGGAGAACAGTATGGAGTTTCCTTAAAAAACTAAAAATAAAACTACCACAGGACCCAGCAATCCCACTACTGGGCATATACCCTGAGAAAACCATAATTCAGAAAGAATCATGTACCAAAATGTTCATTGCAGCTTTATTTACAATAGCCAGCTCATGGAAGCAACCTAAATGCCCATTGACAGACAAATGGATAAAGAAAATATGGTACATATATATAATGGAATATTACTCAGCCATAAAAAGAATGAAATTGGGTTATTTGTTGAGACGTGGATGGATCTAGAGACTGTCACACAGGCTGAAGTAAGTCAGAAAGAGAAAAACAAATATTATATATTAACACATATATGTGGAACCTAGAAAAATGGTACAGATGAACCGGTTTGCATGGCAGAAATTGAGACACAAATGTAGAGAACAAATGTATGGACACCAAGGGGGGAAAGCCGCGATGGGGTGGGGATGGTGGTGTGCTGAACTGTGTGATTGGGATTGATATGTATACACTGATGTGTATAAAATGGACGACTAATAAGAACCTGCTGTATAAAAAAATAAATAAAAGAAAATTCCAAAAGAAAACAAAAGAAATCCTCAACAAAATATTAACAAATCAAATAAAATGTATAAAAAGAATTATAGTCCATGAAAAGTGGCATTTATTAGAGGTCTCAAAGTCTGGTCCAATACTCAAAACTAAATCAGTGTAACCTACCACATTATCAGGCACACAGAGAAACTGGATCACTAATTGCTGGTGAGAAAGTAAAATGGTACAAGTACTTTGGAAGGCAGTTTAGCAATTTCATACAAAATTATAAAAATACTCCAGTAATTCCACACACTGGTATTTTTACAACTGATTGAAATTGCCAAAGTCTAGAAAAATCAATACGTCCTTCAGTTGGTGAATGAATAAACAGTGTGATGCAGTCAAACAAGGGATACTATTCAGTGATAAAATAAGCTATCACACCATGAAAAGACAAGGATACATTTTAATTGTATATTCCTAAGTGATAGAAACTGATCTGAAAATATTACATACTGTAACCTTTCCATATATAGCACTCTGAAAATGCAAACCTATACAGAGAGTAAATATAATCTGTGGTTTTGAGGGGTCCAGGGTTGGAGAGAGGAAGTTTAAGTAGGTGAAATAAATGTGAACTTTGTAAGTCTGTGAAACTATTCTGTATGATACTATAAAGAAGGGTGCATACCACTATTCATTCATCTAAATGCACAGAGCTTTACAGCACAAAGAAGGAACTTAATGCAACAAATCTTAGAAAGTCATTTACGTGGTCCAGGATTCCCAGGATAGAATGTAGAATATATTATTTAACTGTAATTGTAATTAATACAGTCTAACTGTATTAGAAACGTATGAAATGACTCCATGGAATGTGATTAGGGAAAAAAGTTGCTGACCTAGTTACTTTGGAAGTGAGTGGAATCTAGAAGATTAAAGAAAAAAAATATATACCACTAAAGGAAATTGTATGCAGTGCTGTACTCTAGTTGATAAAGCTCTTTTCTTAATCAAAAGCAAAGATATGGGTTAAAAAGTCTGAGAGCACAATGCATGTATACTGAAAGTGAGCAATTATTTATGGTGGGAGCCAGGTTTCTTATTGTTGAGTTGAATGTTACAAATAACCAAGGGGAGGAGTGTATGTTAATCCATTTTCTATGGACATAGATTTGGAGATATTAGTATCAACTCAAGTTTAGCGTAATGTAGGTACAAGGGATTACATACAGAAATATTTACAGATATGCAAATATACCCAGGGAAGTAAACACATATTCTCTTTTTCCCTCCACTGAGAGGGTCTGGATCCAATTACTATCCCAGTAATAATGAGCACACCTAGAGCCTAATATAGGCTTCTGTTAAGATTCTCCCATTAAAGGAACCGGAGGTCCTTGGAGAAATGGCTGATTCTAGGACTGGGGCAGGCAATATACAAATTAGCCTAGATCATCTTGTGGTTCCAGAAAGTAAAATGTGCTCAACTAAAAATAGCAACCCGCATGGTGAGGGTATGCCAAAGTGACACAGGAGTGAACAGAAAGAGTCCCAATGACCAAGGCTACAACAATTTTAGCAACTAAATACAGCATTATTTGTTTATAACTCAATATGTTAAATGAATATCCATGAATTAATACTGATATAAACAAACAAACAAACAAATGGTGTAGAAGAGAAAAATATCTTGTATAAAAGAAGTTGAAATGATTATTGAAGAACTTTCAATAAAATACCTCACCAATACTTCTCAAGCAGTCAAATTAATAAAAAGTATGGAAAGTCTGAGAAATTGTCACAGAGAAGAGGAGTCTAGGGAGACATTATGACTAAATGTAATGAGGTATCCTGGCTAGGATCCTGGAACAGCAAAAGGGTAGTGGATGGAAGCTAAGAATATCTTGATAAATGGTGGATTTGATTAGTACTCCTGCTGCTGCTGCTGCTACTAGAGACGTTAACATCAGTAGTGAGTGGTTCATTAAATGTAACAAATGAATCAACTTAATCTAAGTTACCAATAATAGGGGAAACTGGCTTCAGCTTATCTAGACACTCTGTAATATCTTCACAATTTACCAAAGTTTATAAAATAAATATAAATTATAGTCTAAGGATAAACTATGATAAGCTAGGTATATTTTAAAATTAAAAAAATAAAAATACATATATATAATGTATATATACATATATGTAGTATACACTTTAAAGTGTATACTACGTATACACTTTTCTTTAAAAACAATGCTTGTCACCTAAAAAAATTCTTCTGAGCAGGAAAGGAAACCACCAACAAAGTGAAAAGGCAGCCTATGGAATAAGAAAAAAAAAATGCAAGCCATATATCTGAAAAGGAATTAATATCCCCCAAAATACAAAGAGCTCATACAACAACTCAATGGTAAAAAAATCCAAAACCTGATTAAAAAATGGGCAGAGGAACCACATAGACATTTTTTTCTAAAGAAGACGTCAAATTGGCCAATAGGTGCATGAAAAGGTGCTCAATATCAGTAATCATCAGGGAAATACTATGCAAAACCAAAATGAGCTATTCACACCTGTTAAAATGGTTATCATCAAAAAGATAGAAAATAAGCGTTGGAGAGGGTGTGGAGACAAAGGAACCTTTGTGCACTGTTGCTGGGGATGTGAGTTGGTGCAGCCACTATGGAGAACAGTGTGGAGGCTTCTCAAAACTTTAAAAATAGAACTACTATATGATCTAGCAATCCCACTTCTGGGTATATATGCAAAGAAAATAAAAATTGGATATCAAAGAGATATCTGCATTCTCATTTTTATTTCAGCATTATTCACAATAGCCAAGATATGGAAACAACCTAAGTGTAAATCAATGATTGGATAGAGGTGAGGTACACACACAATGCAAACACACACAGTGGAATATTATTCAGCCATGAGAAAGAAGGAAAGCCTGCTATTTGTAACAACATGGATAGACCTTGAGGGCATTGTGTTAAGTGAGTTAAGTCAGACAAAGTCAAAGGCTGTATGCCATCACTTATATGTGAAATCTAAAAAAAAATAAATAAATAAAGCTGAACGCAAAGAAACAGGGTTGTAAAGTGTGGTTACTAGGGGCTAGGAGATGTGGGAAATGGGGAGAAGTTAGTTAAAGAGTACAAACTTCCAACTATAAGATTAATAAGTTCTGGGGATCTAATGTACAACACAATGATCTATTTAATAATACTGTATTATATTCTTGAAAATCACTAAGAGAGTACATTGTAAATTTTCTTACTACAAAAAAGGACATGGTAATTATAGGGTGTGATTCAGGTATCAAGTGTTAACATTATGGTATTAATCATTTTTAATATATAATTGTATAAAATCAATGTGGACACGTAGTACACCTTAAACTTACACAATATTATGTGTCAGTTATATCTCAATATAGCTGGGGAGAAAAGTAATTACCAACCATCTTTTCCTTTTTAAAAAAATGCTTTTTTTTTGTCACTTAATATCAAAATGTCACTTAAATGTGGGTTTCAGTTAATATATATTTTATTAGACAATATTCCCTGCTTTCCTAAAATTATTACCACATATTTGAGATTATTTAAGCTAGTTTTAGAAAACCTTGAACGATCAGAACTGAGAGTGAAGCTATCCATATCATATGAGGAATCTCTATCCATAGCACCCCTGAACTTAAATATAAAGAACTAATGAGGATGACATACTTAATATCATTTTCTCCTGCCTCTCCTTGCTCCAAAATGAATTTTTGATTTAGGGCTAATAATTTTGCAATTTGATCCATACATGTCTTTATTATTTTTAATAAGCATTATCTTTATTTATTTATTTTTTTTGTGGTACGCAGGCCTCTCACTGTTGTGACCTCTCCTGTTGTGGAGCACAGGCTCCGGACACACAAGCTCAGCAGCCATGGCTCACGGGCCCAGCTGCTCCATGGCATGTGGGATCTTCCCGGACTGGGGCACGAACCTATGTCCCCTGCATCAGCAGGTGGACTCTCAACCATTGCGCCACCAGGGAAGCCCAGCATTATCTTTTTGATAATATAAAGCAAAATATGTTTATTATAGATAGTTTATAAAACATAGAAAAAGGAAAATGTGAATTTTTAAATTGAAGTTAATTCCAATACTTAGAGTCCATTCTTTCGTTCTGTCTTAAATTTCTACTTTACAAATATGTGTTACTACTTAACCGCTGTTTCAAATAACATGTCTTAAATTACCTGACCACACAAATTTTAAGATTTTTGGGGACTCAAGGTTTACTTTTTATGAATATATACATATGTCATGCCAAAAATGCACATACAGGCAGGTGAATAATTCCTTAGGAGCTTGCAAGGTGCAAACTACTAAATGAGACAGTACAGACTTTATTACACTCACTTTGCCCTGAACTCATATTACAATTTATGTACAAATTTGTATTTTTTTTTAGTGACACATGACACAACTTCAAAATGCACACACCACCTTTGCTTTTTGCATTAATGGATTTTATATTGAAATCCTCCAACTCTGAGTAATATAATGTGGTGTCTTCTCTCAGAAACTGGTTCACTTTTGTTACCCCACTCATTCACACTCGGCAACCCTCTCAGCTGCAATTCTTGTTATAATAAGGCATTGCTACACTAAATAAAAGAAAAGACACTTACTATCTTGCATATTCCACCTTAAAGGACACTAACCCTTTTAAAAATTCTAGTCACTGCTTTATCTAACTGGTATAATCATGGGTTTCAGAAACTGCTAAAAATATCAATGTACAAGAGGGAATATTTCCTTGGGGAAGGATTTCCTCTCCTAACTAGAGAGCTGCAGGTTCTGCTTATTAAAAGAAGGCAAGGCAACTTCCTATCCTAGGAATATTATTTCTTAATTATATGTATCCAAAATACAGATAAAATTAACAGTAGAATTATGTGAACAAGAAAAAAATAACTCTCTTGCATTTTTAAATTTGTGTGTATATATTTAGAGCTGCTTTATTTAAATTGTTATGAATCATCTATGGTGAAGTAGAAGCCATGAAAACTGAAATTAAAAATTATCTAGGCAGGACCTTCAAGATGGTGGAGGAGTAAGACATGGAGATCACCTTTTTCCCCACAAATACATCAGAAATACACCTACATGTGGAACAACTCCTACAGAACACTTACTGAACGCTGGCAGAAGACCTCAGACTTCCCAAAAGGCCAGAAACTTCCCACGTACCTGGGTAGGGCTAAAGAAAAAAGAAAAAACAGAGACAAAAGAATAGGGATGGGACCTGCACCTCTGGGAGGGAGCTGTGAAGGAGGAAAAGTTTCCACACACTAGGATCCCCTTCACTGGTGGAGATGGGGTGTGGCATGGGGGAAGCTTCAGAGCCATGGAAGAGAGTGCAGCAACAGGGGTGCAGAGGGCAGAGTGGAGAGTTTGCTGCACAGAGGATCAGTGCCAACCAGCACTCACCAGCCCGAGGGTTGAGGTTGGGAGCTGAGGCTCGGGCTTTGTAGGTCAAATCCCAGGGAGAGGACTGGGGTTGGCGGCATGAACACAGCCTGAAGAGGGTTAGTGTGCCACAGCTAACCAGAAGGGAGTCCATGAAAAAGTCAGGAACTGTCTAAGAGGCAAGAAATCATTGTTTTGGGGTGCATAAGGAGAGGGGATTCAGAGCAACACCTAAACGAGCTCCAGAGACAGGCATGAGCTGCGGATATCAGCGTGGATACCAGAGACCAGAATGAAACGCTAAGGCTGCTGTTGCAGCCACCAAGAAGCCTGTGTGCAAGCACAGGTCACCATCCACAACTCCCCTCCCAGAAGTCTGTGCAGTCTGCCAATGCCAGGATCCCGTGATCCAGGGACAACTTCCCCAAGAGAACACACAGTGTGCCTCAGGATGTGGCAACGTTATGCTGGCTTCTGCCGCTGCAGGCTCACCCCCGCATTCTGTACCCCTCCCTCCTCCAGGCCTGAATGAGCCAGAGTCACCTAATCAGCCACTCCTTTAACTCCCTCCTAACTGGGTGAAGAATGGATGCTAGAGGGTGACCTACAAGAAAAGGCAGGGTCAAACCCAAAGCTGAGACCCAGGAGCTGTGCGAACAAAGAAAAGGAATTCTCTCCCAGCAGCCTCAGGAGTAGCATACCAAATCTCCACAGTCAACTTGATGTACCCTGCATCTGTGGAATACCTGAAGAGACAACCAATCATCCCAAAACTGAGATGGTGGACTTTAGGAGCAACTGTAGACTTGTGGTCTGCTTTCTGTGCCTAATTTGTTTGTAGATTTATGTATATCTTGGTTTAGTATTTAGACCTTATTATCATTGATAGATTAGTTTATTGATTTGGTTGCTCTCTTCCTTTTTAATATATATATATATATATTTTTTTTCTTCTCTTTTTGTGATTGTGTATGTGTATGCATCTTTGTGTGATTTTGTCTATATAGGTTGGCTTTTACCATTTGTCTTAAGGTTCCATCTGTCCATTATTTTTAGTATAGTTTTTAGTGCTTGTTATTATTGGTGGATTTGTTTATTGGTGGGGTTGCTCTCTCCTTTTTTTATAATTACTTTTTTATTTTAAAACTATATTTTTAATAACTTTATTTTATATTTTTCCTTCTTTATTTTTCTTTTCTCTTTTCTCCCTTTTATTCTGAGCAGTGTTGCTGACAGAGTCTTTGTGCTCTGGCTGGGTGTGAGGCCTGAGCCTCTGAGGTTGGAGAGCCGAGTTCAGGACCTTGGTCCACCAGAGACCTCCGAGCCCCTCATAATATCAATCAGCAAGAGCTCTCCTAGAGATCTCCATCTCAAGGCTAAGACCCAGCTCCACACAATGACCAGCAAGCTCCAGTGCTGGACACCCCTGCCAAATGATAAGCAAGAAAGGAAAACAAGCTCATCCATAAGCAGAGAATCTGCGTAAAATCATACATTCACAAACACTCCAAAACACATGACCAGATGTGGTCTTGCCCACCAGAAAGAGAAACCTCATCCACCAGAACACAAGCACTAGTCCCCTCCAACAGGAAGCCTAGACAAGCCACTGAACAAACCTTACCAACTGGGGGCAAACACCAAAAACGATGGGAACTACAAACTGGCAGCCTGCATAAAGGAGACCTCAAACACAGGATGTAAAGCAAAATTAAAAGACAGAGTAATACACATCATATGAAGGAGCAAGATAAAAACCCACTAGATGAAACAAATGAAGAGGAAATAGGCAGTCTACCTGAAAAATAATTCAGAGTAATGATCATAAATATGATCCAAAATCTTGGAAATAAGATGGAGAAAATACAAGAAATGTTTAACATGGACCTGAAAGAAATAAAAAGTAAACAAACAATGATGAACAACACAATGAATGAAATTAAAAATTCTCTAGAAGGAATCAATAGCAGAATAACTGAGGCAGAAGAACGGATAAGTGATTGGGAAGATAAAAAAGTGGAAAAAACTACCACAGAACAGAGTAAAGAAAAATGAATGAAAAGAATTGAGGAGAGTCTCAGAGACCTTTGGGACAGTAAATGCACCAACATTTGAATTATAGAGGTCCCAGGAGAAGATGAGAAGAAGAAAGGGACTGAGAAAATATTGGAAATGATTAAGATTGAAAATATCCCTATTATGGGAAAGGAAATAGTCCAGTCAAGTCCAGGAAGCACAGAGAGTCCCATCCAAGATAAATCCAAGGAGAAACATGTCAAGACACATATTCATCAAACTATCAAAAATTAAATACAAAGAGAAAATATTAAAAGCAGTAAGGGAAAAGCAACAAATAACATACAAGGGACTCCCCATAAGTTTCACAGCTGATCTTTCAGAAGAAATTCTGCATGGCAGAAGGGAGCAGAAGGACATACATAAACTGATGAAAGGGAAAAAGCTACAACCAAGATTACTCTAACCAGCAAGGATCTCATTGAGATTTGGTAGAGAAATTAAAAACTTTACAGACAAGAAAAAGCTAAGAGAATTCAGCACCACCAAACCAGCTCTACAACAAATGCCAAAGCAACTTCTCTAGGCAGAAAACACAAGAGAAGGAAAAGACACACAATAACAAACCCAAAACAATTAAGAAAATGATAATAGGAACATACATATCAATAATTACCTTAAATGTAAATGGATTAAATGCCCCAACCAAAAGACATAGACTGGTTGAATGGATACAAAAACAAGACTCATATATATACTGTATACAAGAGACCCACTTCAGACCTAGGGACATATACAGACTGAAAGTGAGGGGATGGAAAAACTTATTCCATGGAAATGGAAATCAAAAGAAAGCTGGAGTAGCAATTCTCATACAGACAAAATATACTTTAAAATAAAAACTATTATAAGAGACAAAGAATGATACTATATAATGATTAAGGGATCATCCAAGAAGAAGATATAACAATTGTAAATATTTATGCACCCAACATCGGAGCACCTCAATACATAAGGTAAATACTACAATCATAACAGAGGAAGCCAACAGTAACACAATCATAGTAGGGGAGTTTAACACCCCATTTTAACCAATGGATAGATTATTCAAGATGAAAATAAATAAGGAAACATAAGCTTTAAGTGGCACATTAAACAAGATGGAGTTAATTGATATTTATAGGACATTCCATTCAAAAACAAGAGAATACACAGTCTTCTGAAGTGCTCATGGAACATTCACCAGGATAGATCATATCTTAGGTCACAAATCAAGCCTTGGTAACTTTAAGAAAACTGAAATAATATCAAGTATCTCTTCTGACCAGAACACTATGAGATTAGTTAACAATTACAGGAAAGAAACTGTAAAAAATACAAACACATGGAGGCTAAACAATACACTACTAAATAACCAAGAGATCAGTGAGGGAATCAAAGAAAATATTTAAAAAAATACCTAGAAACAAATGACAATGAAAAGCAATGACCCAACACTAATGGGATGCAGCAAAAACAGTTCTAAGAGGGAAGTTATAGCAATACAATCCTACCTCAAGAAACAAGAAACATCTCAAATAAACAACCTAAACTTACACCTACAGCAAGTAGAGAAAGAAGAACCAAAAACCCCAAAGTTAGCAAAAGGAAAGAAATCATTAAGATCACCTCAGAAATAAATGAAAAAGAAATGAAGGAAACAATAACAAAGATCAATAAAACTAAAAGCTGGTTCTTTGAGAAGACAAACAAAATTGATAAATCATTAGCCAGACTTAAAAAAAAAGGAGAGACTAAAATCAACAGAATTAGAAAAGAAAAAGAAATAACCAGTGACACTGCAGAAATACAAAGGATCATGAGAATTTACTACAAGCAATATATGCAAATAAAATAGACAAGCTGGAAGAAATGGACAAAGTCTTAGAAAAGCACAACCTTCTGAGACTGAACGAGGAAGAAATAGAAAATATAAACAGGCCAATTACAAGCACTGAAATTGAAAGTTTGATTTAAAATCTTCCAACAAACAAAAGCACTGGACCAGCTGGCTTCACAGGTGAATTCTATCAAACATTTAGAGAAGAGCTAACACTTATCCTTCTCAAACTCTTCGAAAATATAGCAGAGGGAAGAACATTCCCAAACACATTCTACAAGCACACCATCATCCTGATATCAAAACCAGAAAGAGATGTCACAACAAAAGAAAAATACAGGCCAGTATCACTGATGAACATAGATGCAAAAATCCTCAACAAAATACTAGCAAACAGAATCCAACAGCACATTAAAAAGATCATACACTATGATCAAGTGGGGTTTAACCCAGGAATGCAAGGATTCTTCAATATATGCAAATCAATCAATGTGCTACAACATGCTAACAAATTGAAGGGTAAAATTCATATGATTATCTCAATAGATGCAGAAAAATCTTTTGACAAAATTCAACATTCATTTATGATAAAAACCCTCCAGAAAGTAGGCATAATGGGAAGTTACCTCAACATAGTAAAGGCCATAAATTAGAGACTCACAGCCAACATCATTCTCAATGGTAAAAAACTGAAACTATTTAAAAGTAGTTTAAAATCAGGAACAAGACAAGGTTGCCCACTTTCACCACTATTATTCAACATAGTTTTGGAAGTTTTTGCCACAGCAATCAGAAGAAAAAGAAATAAAAGGAATCCAAATCAACAAAGAAGAAGTAAAATTGTCAGTGTTTGCCGATGACATGATACGATACACAGAGAATACTAAAGATGCTACCAGAAAACTACTAGAGCTAACCAATGAATTTGGTAAAGTAGCAGGATACAAAATTAATGCACAGAAATCTCTGACATTCTTATACACTAATGATAAAAAATCTGAAAGAGAAATTAAGGAAACACTCCCATTTACCATTGAAACACAAAGAATAAAATACCTAGGAATTAACCTCCCTAAGGACACAAAAGACTTGTATACAGAAAACTATAAGGCACTGATGGATGAAATTAATGATGATACAAACAGATGGAGAGATATACCATATTCTTGGATTGGAAGAATCAACACTGTGAAAATGACGATACTACCTAAAGCAATCAACAGATTCAGTACAATCCCTATCAAACTATCACTGGCATTTTTCACAGAACTAGAACAAAAAATTTCACAATTTGTATGGAAACACAAAACACCCCAAATAGACAAAACAATCAAGAGAAAGAAAAACAAAGCTGGAAGAATCAGACTGCTGGACTTCAGACTGTATTACAAAGCTATGGTAATCAAGACAGTATGGTACTGGCACACAAACAGAAATATAGATCAATGGAACATGATAGAAAGCACAGAGATAAACTCATACACATATGGTCACCTTATCTTTAATAAAGGAGGCAAGAATATACAATGAAGAAAGGACAGCCTCTTAAATAATTTGTGCAGGGAACATTGGACAGCTACATGTAAAAGAATGAAATTAGAACATTCTGTAAGACCGTACACAAAAGTAAACTCAAAATGGATTAAAGACCTAAATGTGAGGCCAGACACTTTAAAACTCTTCAAGGAAAACATAAGCAGAACACTCCATGACATAAATCATAGCAAGATTCTTTTTAACCCACCTACTAGAGAAATGGAAATCAAATAAAATTAAACAAATGGGACCTAATGAAACTTAAAAGCTTTTGCACAGCAAAGGAAACCATAAACAAGATGAAAAGACAACCTTCAGAAAGGGAGAAATTTGCAAATGAAGCAACTGACAATGGATTAATCTCCAATATATACAAGCAGCTCATGCAGCTCAATGTCAAAAAACAAAAAACACAATCCAAAGATGGGCAGAAGACCTAAATAAACATTTCTCCAAAAACGATATACACTTTGCCAGAACACATTAAAGGATTCCCAAATCTGTAATCATTAGATAAATGAAAATCAAAACTACAATGAGGTATCACCTCACACCAGTCAGAATGGCCATCATCAAAAAATTTATAAATAAATGCTAGAGAGGGTGTAGAGAAAAGGAAATCCTCTTGCACTGTTGGTGGGAATGTAAATTGATACAGCCACTATGGAGAACAATATGAAGGTTCCTTAAAACCTAAAAATAGAACTACCATATGACCCAGCAATCCCACTACTGGGCATATACCTTGAGAAAACCATAATTCAAAAAGAGTCATGTACCACAATGTTCACTGCCCCTCTATTTACAATAGCCTGGATATGGAAGCAACCTAACTGTACATTGACAGATGAATGGATAAAGAAGATGTCGCACATATATACAATGTAATGTTACTCAGCCATGAAAAGAAACAAAATTGAGTTATTTGTATTGAGGTGGAAGTACATAGAGACTCTCATACAGAGTGAAGTAAGTCAGAAAGAAAAACAAATATCGTATGTTAACACATATATATGGAATCTAAAAAAAAAAAAAAAAAAAAGTTCTGCAGAACCTCGGGGCAGGACAGGAACAAAGACACAGATATAGAGAATGGACTTGAGGACAAGGGGAGGGGGAAGGGTAAGCTGGGACGAAGTGAGAGAGTGGCATGGACTTATATATACTACCCAAAGTAAAATAGATGACCAGTGGGAAGGAGCCACATAGCACCGGGAGATCAGCTCGGTGCTTTGTGACCACCTAGAGGGGTGGGATAGGGAGGGTGGGAAGGAGATGCACGAGGGAGGAGTTATGGGGATGTATTTATATGTATAGCTGAGTCACTTTGTTTTAAAGCATAAACTAACACACCATTTTAAAACAATTATACACCTATAAAGATGTTTAAAAAAAAAAAAAAAAGACATCAGAGGTTTGACTCCTGAATGAACCTTATATAGAACCAAGAGTCATCTTGCTTGGAAAAAATTCCAAGATGTCTGAGACTCCCTCAAATGCTTTCTTTCAATAACATACATAAACTACAACTTGCATCCTATTTTAGACTCATGATCTAGGATTAGATGAATTCCACCACAGAGGAAGTCAGAATTGAAATCTAATTAAAGTGTACTCTGCCTTTTCTCTATGTAAATGATGGTATACGTTTGCTAAAAGGAGGGTGCAATTTTCATCAGCTCTTTCTCAAATGATACATTTTATATACTGTTATTATAACTGCATATAATAAACTGGTATATAATTCTTCTGTAACTAAGCACAGATAATTAATGGACTCCAGTTATTTTTTGCACAGATCTAGTCCTTTTATTTTAGAAGTCATTTTGGTTTCCTCAGATATAACAATTTTAAACCTAAAATGGAATTATGCTAAACATATACTTATTTTTTAACTTCTTGTCTGTGTAACAATATTTTATTCTTCTTTTTTGGTTTTATGTTTATATCTGAATTAAAAGAACTTTATGTGAAAATAAATAATCTAGAAAAAAATTACAGTTCCTTGCTAAATTTAAATATTAATGAGTAATAAATATTATTACATATTTATATAGCTGTGATTATATTAGTGTGCATTAGATTACACAATATACATGTATTGCTTATAATATTTTATCTATTACTATATGTTATATACCATTTAAAACACGGTGCTTCATATTTTCATACTAGTTCATAATATGGCTATAGCCTCTGACATACTTAACCCATTCATTGTCATTGGACATTGAAATAGTTTTCATTTGTCTTTACCTTTAATAAAACTGCACTGAACAGCCTTGGAAATAAATATATGTATGGGTGTCTTATCAGTTTGTGAAGATATATTACTTGAAGGATATTGGGTGAGACAAAATAATCACCATATTTAAGGGATTTTTTGTGAGACAATTTATAATTTACATTTATACTCATATATGTATATCAATATATGCTACTCTACACTACTCATGTGAATTTAAATTGTATTCAGGTATATAGAATTATGTATATGTGTGTATGTGTTTATACACACACACACACATATATATATATATAGGTGTTTTTATACATATACATATGTATATGCATATTGTGTCTATAAACCTGATAGAATTTAAATTCACATTAGTAGTATATAATGGTGCTCATTTCTTCATACTTCCTCCATCCTGATTACTAACTTTATTGTTACTTTTAATAAATTATGATATAATAAATGGTGCTATTTTAGATTTTTTTCTTTCTCTGAGGTTTTGATAATATTGAATATTTTCCAAATTTATCTTTATCACTAATGTTTTGAAGGTAATATCTCTACTCACACTTGATGTCATTTTGTCTTTTGAGTTGCTTTCTTTCACTTGCTTGTAAAAAATCTTTTTTCTTTTTTTTTTACATCTGTATTGGAGTATAATTTCTTTACAATGATGTGTTAGTTTCTGCTTTATAAAAAAGTGAATCAGTTATACATGTACATATGTTCCCACATCTCTTCCCTCTTGCATCTCACTCCCTGCCACCCTCCTTATCCCACACCTCTAGGTGGTCAAAAAGCACCCAGTTGATCTCCCTATGCTATGCGGCTGCTTCCCACTAGCTATCTATTTTACATTTGGTAATGTATATATGTCCATGCCACTCTCTCACTTTGTCACAGCTTACCCTTCCCCTCCCCATATTCTCAAGTCCATTCTCTAGTAGGTCTGTTTCTTTATTCCTGTCTTACCCCTAGGTTCTTCATGATATTTTTTTCTCTTAGATTCCATATATATGTGTTAGCATATAGGTATTTGTCTTTCTCTTTCTGACTTACTTCACTCTGTATGATAAACTCTAGTTCCAACCACCTCACTACAAATAACTCAATTTCATTTATTTTTATGGCTGAGTAATATTCCATTGTATATATGTGCCACATCTTTATTCATTTATCCAATGATGGACACTTAGGTTGCTTCCATCTCCTGACTATTGAAAATAGAGCTACAATGAGCATTTTCGTACATGACACTTTTTGAATTATGGTTTTCTCAGGGTATATGCCCAGTAATGGGATTGCTCAGTCATATGGTAGTTCTATTTGTAGTTTAAAAAAATCATTTTTATGTAATAGGAAAAAATAATCTATGCTTCTGATTAGAAGATAAGTTAATCTTAACAATTATACTCCCAAATAATTTCAGACCAGGATTTAATAGAAACAAAGAAAATGCAATTTTGACCGACACAGTTTTAGTTTTTCCTCTGTTTAAAAGAGGTCACCCAGATTGTTAACTTGGAAAATAGACACTAAACAGAAAATAAGTAATAGATCCAAGAAACAATTGCTTGTTATCGTGAAAAAATTAGCAATTGGAGTAGATTCTAAGGGTGCAAACACTTCTGTAAATTATACCAAAATTGAAGCTGCAAAGCTAGGAAAAACAGTGTTTTGATGGGTTTGCAATAGTAGGTTCGACTAATGCATATTGAAATTGATACAGTAAAGAAACTGAGATACCAGAGGCCTATATAGGCCATTTTGAAAGAACATTTAACAGAATAATCTGCCAAATCCCAATAAGAAAAATGGAATGCATTTGAAAATTGTTCAATGAAGAGTAACTGAGAACATGGTGAATCTCTCCATCTATTTGTATCATCTTTAACTTCTTTCATCAGTGTCTTATAATTTTCTGCATACAGGTCTTTTGTCTCCTTAGGTAGGTTTATTCCTAGATGTTTTATTCTTTATGTTGCAATGGTAAATGGGAGTGTTTTCTCAATTTCTCTTTCAGATTATTCATCATTATTGTATAGGAATGCCAGAAATTTCTGTGCATTAATTGTGTATCCTGCTACTTTACCAAATTCATTGATTAGCTCTAGTAGTTTTCTGGTAGCATCTTTAGGATTCTCTATGTATAGTATCATGTCATCTGCAAACAGTGACAGCTTTACTACTTCTTTTCTGATTTGGATTCCTTTTATTTCCTTTTGTTCTCTGATTGCTGTGGCTAAAACTTCCAAAACTATGTTGAATAAGAGTGGTAAGAGTGGGCAACCTTGTCTTGTTCCTGATCTTCGTGGAAATGCTTTGTTTTTCACCATTTAGGATGATGTTGGCTGTGGGTTTGTCATATATGGCCTTTTTTATGTTGAGGAAAGTTCCCTCTATGCCTACTTTCTGCAGCGTTTTTATCATAAATTGGTGTTGAAGTTTTTTGAAAGTTTTCTCTGCATCTATTGAGATGATCATATGGTTTTTCTCCTTCAATTTGTTAATATGGTTTATCACGTCGATTGTTTGGCATATATTGAAGAATCCTTGCATTCCTGGAATAAACCCCACTTGATCATGATGTATGATCCTTTTTATGTGCTGTTGGATTTTGTTTGCTAGTATTTTGTTGACGAGTTTTGCATCTATGTTCATCAGTGATATTGGCCTGTAGTTTTATTTCTTTGTGACATCTTTTCTGGTTTTGGTATCAGGGTGATGGTTGCCTCATAGAATGAGTTTGGGAGTGTTCTTCCCTCTGCTATATTTTGGAAGAGTTTGAGAAGGATAGGTGTTAGCTCTTCTCTAAATGTTTGATAGAATTCACCTGTGAAGCCAGCTGGTCCTGAACTTTTGTTTGTTGGAAGATTTTTAATCAAAGTTTCAATTTCAGTGCTTGTGATTGGTCTGTTCATATTTTCTATTTCTTCCTGATTCAGTCTTGGCAGGTTGTGCATTTCTAAGTATTTGTCCATTTCTTCCAGGTTGCCATTTTATTGGCATAGAGTTGCTTTTAGTAATCTCTCATGATCTTTTGTATTTCTGCAGTGTCAGTTGTTACTTCTCCTTTTTCATTTCTAATTCTATTGATTTGAGTCTTCTCCATTTTTTTCTTGATGAGTCTGTTTAATGGTTTATGAATTTTGTTTATCTTCTCAAAGAACCAGCTTTTAGTTTTATTTATATTTGCTATTGAACTGGAAAGTACATGTAAAAGTATGAGATTAGAACACTCCCTAACACCATACACAAATATAAGCTCAAAATGGATTAAAGACCTAAATATAAGGCCAGAAACTATCAAACTCTTAGAGGAAAACATAGACAGGACACTCTATGACATAAATTACAACAAGATCCTTTTTGACCCACCTCCTAGAGAAATGGAAATAAAAACAAAAATAAACAAATGGAACCTAATGAAACTTGAAAGCTTTTTCACAACGAAGGAATCCATAAACAAGACCAAAAAACAACTCTCAGAATGGGACAAAATATTTGCAAATGAAGCAACTGACAAAGGATTAACCTCCAAAACTTACAAGCACCTCATGCAGCTCAATAACAATAAAACAAACAACCCAATCCCAAAATGGGCAAAAGACCTAAATAGACATTTCTCCAAAGAAGATATACAGATTGCCAACAAACACATTAAAGAATACTCAACATCATTAATCATTAGAGAAATGCAAATCAAAACTACAATGAGATATCATCTCCCACCAGTCAGAATGGCCATCATCAAAAAATCTAGAAACAATAAATTCTGGAGAGGATGTAGAGAAAAGGGAACCCTCTTTCACTGATGGTGAGAATGTGAATTGGTACAGCCACTATGGAGAACAGTATGGAGGTTCCTTAAAAATCTACAAATAGAACTACCATACAACCCAGCAATCCCAGTACTGGGCATATATCCTGAGAAAACCATAATTCAAAAAGAGTCATATACTAAAATGTTCATTGCAGCTCTATTTACAATAGCCAGGAGGTGGAAGCATCCTAAGTGTCCATCATCGGATTAATGGATAAAGAAGATGTGGTCACATATATACAATGGAATATTAGCCATAAAAAGAAACGAAACTGAATTATTTGTAGTGAGGTGGATGGACCTAGAGTCTGTCATACAGAGTGAAGTAAGTCAGAAAAAGAAAGACAAATACCATATGCTAACACATATATATCGTATTTATGAAAAAAATAATGTCATGAAGAACCTAGGGGTAAGACGGGAATAAAGACACAGAACTAGAGAATGGACTTGAGGATACGGGGAGGGGAAAGGGTAAGCTGTAACAAAGTGAGAGAGTAGCATGGACATATATACACTACAAAACATAAAATAGATAGCTAGTGGGAAGCCACTGCATAGCACAGGGAGATCAACTTCATGCTTTGTGACCACCCAGTGGGGTGGGGTAGGGAGGGTGGCAGGGAATGAGACGCAAGAGGGAAGAGATGTGGGAACATATGTATATGTATAACTGATTCACTGTGATATAAAGGTGAAACTAACACACCATTGTAAAACAATTATACTCCAATAAAGCTGTTAAAAAAAAAAAAGTAAATTTCAACATTGAAAAAAAAAAGTAACTGAGAAGTAAACACACTGCTGCAAAGATATCAGTTAATTATCTGATATGGAGAGAAAACACTGGTAACCATCGGCGAAAAAGTTTTTAGATAAAAGCATATAATGTTAACTTCATAGAGAGAAACAAATTTTATAGCCCCATTTTTAAGTGTTCGAGTTATTTGCAACAGTTTTTTAATGTGAAAATATCATGGTTAACGTATTTTATTTTATTAAATCATGGTTTTCTCATGCTAGATTGAAGTAACAGTTTTGAACTCTCATATATATCAGACTTTAAGACATATTTTCACATATTTTTTTCAATCCTATATAACAGAATGAGATATCACCACACTTTCCCCAACACAACCAAAAACATTTTTAGCCTGTAAACTGATACATATAAAGTAAACAAAACAAAAAAAGAAACCAAAGGAGTTACTTTATAATGGTTGAAATAAGCTTTCTTCTATGATAGTAAGGCACAAGAAATACCGCAGTTGAATAGGAGGCTTAGAGTAGTTTACAACATGTGACATACTTAACGTATCCAAATTTTGATTTAGGAAACACAGGCCCACTCTATCTCCTTTCCTTACTCAATTCAGAATGAAATCCTCCCTCACCACCAAATTTAAGACAAAAGGCACAGGCCACCGGATCAGAGCATAGCTGGTGTTTTGCTTCTCTTATAACCACCACTCCTGGAGTCATGGGCTGATATCTCCAACCACAACTGAGGTAAAGTGTTTTCTGGGAAGGAGGACCTTATTCAGGAAGCTCCTTTGTGTAGACTGAGTTTTGAATGATGTGAAAAATCATGAAATAAGGTCCTGGAGTACACATTCTTCTGAATTGCCTGTCTTTGCTCAGGAAACTAGTAGTAATGATGTTTAATGAAGAACCAAAGTATTTACTTCTCCTACCTTTATGAGAGGTTATACTGCGTAAGGACTCTGAGAAGTAAATATTAGCAGGCAGATTGGTAATGGAAGCTAAAATTTGAAAAACAGCAAGACAAGAGCAGTGGCAATGAGTTTCTGGGTTGCGTTTCTCTCATTATCTCCCAGTTTTGATATAAGAGTAGACTAAATCAAGAAATGCACAACAGATGATTTTAGTAAACCCATGGAGAGGATCCCATCTTTCTGATAAAAGGAACTTCAAAACCAAAATGTTTGCCAGCCCCGGTGTGTGAGAAGAACCCTCATTTTTCCGTGTGTGTTGGGGGGATGAGGGACATTTCCCTAATTTTTCTCCTTTTTATTTATTGGCCTTACCCTGAAGTAAACCTCAGCTGGGGAACTACACTACTGCTGTGCAGTAGGGGAAGCTGAACACCTTAAACTCTTACATTTGTCCCTCTAATAGAGGAAAATTGTCCCTACTGTTAAAATTAAATACAAAATGGAAACTGGACTTGAGAATTCCCTGAGCAGACAAAGACATTTAAACTATGTTAGCAAAATTAAATCTAGTTTATGTCATGAACATAAGCAAAACTTAATTTTGGTTATTCATTATAAATGCCTCTGATAATCGTGAAAGGAACATGTCATCTTTCTAAAAATGACATAATATAATCACTTCAAAACAATCCTTGCCACCTGGAAGCCTCCATTGTAATAACCAATCATTGTAAATGGTAAATAACCTTCTTATTTGTCACTTTATAAGCTGTCCTATAACTTCATAACCCTGAACATCTTCATATCAGTCTTTGATTTTGAAGCTTCCAGTTCCCAAACTGTTCTTACATGCACAATAAACTCTTACTAAATGCTATTTATTAATTTGGTGATTTTAGTTTTGCTATTTCTGGGTTTTTGGCAGTTTCTGGTGTCAGACTTGGAACACAAAGATGACTGCCAAAGTCTCTGAGGCCACTGAGAAACCAGGTTCTGTTACCCACAGAGCCCACTGATCTCACTTGCTTTCTCGCTGACCCTGGAGTTTGAAGGTATGTCTCTCTCTGCATTTTGAGCTGTATGATTTTATTGTGAATACCTGTATTTTATTTGTTGAAGTCACCCTATTCTGTTCAAAGTTGATGGGGGGCAATGTGTGAGTCCCTGTGTTTTGGAACAGCTGTTCAAAAAAAGTTCTCTCATAGTTAAGATCTCTTAGGAAATCTAAAGGCAAGGATGGGTTTTACCTGGTCTAAAACTCTTTCTCCACCACCCCCAAAAAACCTCCTACTTCCTATATGTATGCCCACTATGGACCAAGATCTCGCATCTTCTTGGAAAATGGGTGAACTTTTGGATAATTGAGAACTGTAATGGCCACACTGAGGAATATTTAACTTAGATAATACAGTCCACCTTAAGAAATACTCTTGAAAAGAGAGGATCCTAAACTACTTAAAGATAATGGAATTCATTCTTTTATCTGCATGCAGAATCTTCTTAAAAACAAAACAACTCTAAAAATAGATCTGAAAGGATCCTTACAGCATGCAAATAAAAAGTCTTTAGTAAAAAATTTTGGCCATCTAAACATGTAAACTTAACGTAGTCCAAATGCCAGAAAAACAATTTGGATCCTTTTTTTTTTTTTTTTTTTTTTTGAGCTTTTATTATGGTACCTGAGGCATGGCAAAATTTTTAATGGAAGCGATAAATTCAGTTTCTGTCTACATGTTTATATATATAGTCATATGTATATAAGTATACTATGTATAAGTGATATTTTTTGAAGAGCTCTAATTGATTGGCTTAAAGAAAACTAAGAATTTATATAAAATAAGTATTCCTAAAGCTTTCAGAAATATAAAAACTAACCCAAATGTTTTTCAAGTTCACATGACCCATGATAAACTTTGATAATTAAAAGCTAGTGTAAGTTTGTTGGTTTAGTAAAAGCAGACATTTTTTCTTCAGAGTTGTCTATATTAAATATAATGCAAACATAACAACTTTTTCTACCTGGGTTTACAAGTCAAATAAGCTTATTCAATCCCTGTGGCACAGAATTTGTCAACAAGAAAAATGAAATGTTTGTTAGCTGTTTGATATCTAATATAAACAAAACTGTTAAAAACAAGTTAATTTAATTCAATGTAAATAAAATAAAATTTTATACTGTTAAATTAAATAAAGGATATTCTTTGAATATCTAGATCATTTCCAAATAAGATAATATACTGAGACATTGATTGTGAAACATATTTAAACTTATCTTTTTGACTTAAATTTTAGAGAGACAAAGGATATTTGGGTCTATTAATAAATATATGTTTTGCCACATTAAAATTATATTATGAAAAACTTATGTAAATTGTATGTTATAAGTGTTTATAATTATGTATTTATAAGTTTGCTAATCTACTACAGGATACTAATATATGACAGACAGTTCACAATTTCCTGCTTCCTAGTTTTCACTGGAAGCTAAAGGTTACTAACACTCACAACTTATAATCAAATATATAAAAATAAAACCACTAGGAACAATAAGAAAAAAGGGAAACAAATATGCATACAAATATGGAAAGAAAATAGGATGTGTTTTTAAATGAAAAGAATGCAAGGAATATAGAATCTGCTTTTGTCAGAGAAAAAGGAGAGTAACTTTGTCCTAAAAGAAAATGACTGGCAGGCTCCCTGACTTCAGACTATACTACAAATCTACAGCAATCAAAACAGTATGGTACTGGCACTAAAACAGAAATATAGATCAATGGAACAGGATAGAAAGCCCAGAGATAAACCCACACACATATGGTCACCTTATTTTTGATAAAGGAGGCAAGAATATACAATGAAGAAAAGACAGCCACTTCAATAAATGGTGCTGGGAAAACTGGACAGCTACATGTAAAAGACTGAAATTAGAATACTCCCTAACCCTGTACACAAAAATAAACTCAAAATGATTAAAGACCTAAATGTAACACCAGACACTATCAAACTCTTAGAGGAAAACATAGGCAGAACACTCTATGACATACATCACAGCAAGATCCTTTTTGACCCACCTCCTAGAGAAATGGAAATAAAAACAAAAATAAACAAATGGGACCTAATGAAGCTTAAAAGCTTTTGCACAGCAAAGGAAACCATAAACAAGATGAAAAGACAACCCTCAGAATGGGAGAAAATATTTGCAGATGAAGCAACTGACAAAGGATTAATCTCCAAAATATACAAGCAGCTCAATGTCAAAAAACAAACAATCCAATCCAAAAATGGGCAGAAGACCTAAATAGACATTTGTCCAAAGAAGATATACAGATTGCCAACAAACACATGAAAGAATGCTCAACATCACTAATCATTACAGAAATGCAAATCAAAACTACAATGAGATATCATCTCACACTGGTCAGAATGGCCATCATCAAAAAGTCTAAAACAATAAATTCTGGAAATGGTATAGAGAAAAGGGAACACTCTTGCACTGTTGGTGAGAATGTAAATTGATACTCCCACTATGGAGAACAGTATGGAGTTTCCTTAAAAACTAAAAATAGAACTACCATAGGAACCAGCAATCCAACTCCTGGGCATATATCCTGAGAAAACTATAATTAAAAAAGAGTCATGTACCACAATGTTCATTGCAGCTCTATTTACAATAGCCAGGATATGGAAGCAACCTAAATTGTCCATCAACAGATGAATGGATAAAGAAGATGTGGCACATATATACAATGGAATATTACTCAGCCATAAAAAGAAACGAAATTGAGTTATTTGTAGTGAAGTGGATGGACTTAGAGTCTGTCATACAGAGTGAAGTAAGTCAGAAAGAGAAAAACAAATACCATATGCTAACACATATATATGGAATATAAAAAAATAAAATGTTTCTGAAGAACTTAGGGGCAGGACAGGAATAAAGGCACAAACGTAGAGAATGAACTTGAGGACATGGGGAGGGAGAAGTGTAAGCTGGGAAGAAGTGAGAAAGTGGCATGGACTTATATATACTACCAAATGTAAAATAGATCGCTAGTGGGAAGCAACAGCATAGCACAGGGAGATCAGCTCAGTACTTTGTGACCACCTAAAGGGGTGGGATAGGGAGGGTAGGAGTGGGATGAAAGCGGGAGGAGATATGGGGATACATGCTTATGTATAGCTGAGTCACTTTGTTATAAAGCAGAAACTAACAGCATTTTAAAGCAGTTATGCTCCAATAAAGATGTTAAAAAAAAAAAAAGAAATAAAGAAACTGGTGTTTCCAGAATAGGAAAAAGAAAAAATGACAGACCTAAATGGATATAGAAAATTTCAGAAGGATCATGGAAAATAAATTTTATGTTATGACATCAAAGCTAGGTAGAATTGAATATGTTTATTTATAAAGGTTTTTTAATGTGTTCAGTAGTGTAGATACAAAACTGATGTTTAATTTTCTCTCTGTTAAAATAATAAATTGTCTTAGATTATTGCCCTGATCTTAGTAAAATATTATAAAATGTTTTTCTTTACATATAATGTAATTTGCCTAGGAAATAAAGACTCTGTGCCTTATGAAAATATTTTTATGCTTCATGTTGTCTGTATAAGGTTTTTGATTACTTAGAAAAACTGAGTCTTTTCAATATTAAAATACCTTAAGGTTTTGTTTGTTTGTTTTTACAACTATATAACTTTCTGTATTTGCTTTTAAAGTCTTTTAATTGTCACTTTGGAAGAGTGGATAACTGAGTATTGTTTCACAGTGACCTGTGGTCCTATTTGATCAAGTGTTTTAAATTTTTTGACATTTTTAACAAACTTCCCCATATCAAACTCTATATGAAGTCCATTTGACCTCAAACTAGGTGTCCAGAAGGCCCCAAAAGATCTGAGAGTTGCTCTCTTTCCTTATAAAAAGAGAAATATTAATTTATTTAGGTTTATTTGATGTGTTAAATTGCATGGGAAACATTATCATATAAAAAATAATGTTTAACAGTCTTAGATTTTATATAATGTGTATACATTATTAAGATGTGTTCTTGAAATTATACGAAACTTCTAAAATTCTGGCATATCTTGGTGTAATATTTCATAGTTCCAGTATTATTTATAATACTGTATATCAAAAAAATAACAATTTGCTTCTCAATTGCCTCACTTTTTTTGGTGAACACTCACCAAATCTTTAACCATAGCTATTTTCATGTCTTTTGTTGTTCACAATTATTGTTTTACTCTTGATTCTGATCTGAAAGCATTTACAATCAACTGTACACAAAAATGCTTCATCATCAAAGAGATTCATGGAAAAGACTCTAGCAAGTACTCTAGAATACAGGTTTGGTGTCTCTAAGATCATAACACTGAACTAAGTAAGAATTTCTAAAACTCTAATGGAAACTGATTGATTCATAACTCTGATAACCCAAGATGTAACAAAACAAGAATTAGTTACAGGAGACTGAATGAACTGATGAAGATGATTATAATTTGTATGAGTTGTTCTGTTCATAACTCTCGACTGATTTTATCCTTTCTATCCCATTCTATTTATTTGTTTTAATTTCTTCTGCATTTAACTTTCTCTAAAAATGTTCTTTAGATTTTATTTAAAATACAGTTAAGATACATGAAAACAATTTGATCATTTCAGATCTTGCTTTATACTTTGTTAGGTAAGGTCAGGGCAGACTTCAGTTCAAGACTAGTTTTGCCCACTGCCTAGGCAATATGCTTTGGGGTACTCTCCCAAATACTGTATTGAATTATGAAGCATTCCATCCTGGCTGGTAGCAATGTGAACAGATCCTGGCCTTCTTAGAGACTGAATATTTTTTCATGGACTCCAGTAGTTCGTTTGACACATATGTGCTCATCAGTAGTCAGCTGAAGATTTGAGGGGAACACCTTGATTACCTCTAGGGTTCTCTTCTCTGTGCAGCTCTCTCCCGTCTAGTACTCTGTCCTGTGTACTGAAGATGCCTTGGCCTATCTTGGGCCCCATGTCTATCTCCTCAAAACAGGGAGTCTACCATCCTCTTACGGGGTTCAACCCTGTCCTGTGCCCCTGGACAGTCTCTCAAGGCTGTGATCTGGCAATTTTAGGGTTCACCTCCTTTATTTCCTCTCTCTCAGGAATCATTGTTTTTGTTGCCTGATATACAATTGCGTGAAACCATTGTTTCAGACATCTTGTCCATTTTGTTTGTTTTTATTTCAAAAGTGAGGGTAAGTCTAATCACTGTTATTCCATCTTGGCTGGAAACTTTGAGTATTTATTTTTATATGTGTGGATCAGAAGCCTGGCAGTAAAGAATGTAATTAAGGACACTCAAGTATAAACATATCAAAAAGGATGAATTTCATATTTGGGAAGATACCCACTTATACACCTTCAAAAAAAGAGAAAAAGGTGTAATTAGAAACATAAGATCAGTTTCAGCTGAGGCTTGAGAACAACTGGCAATGCATTAAAACCACTCTCCCGGAATAGCAAAATGTTAATAACAGAAAATCTGCCAACCAACCTCCACACTCAACCAACTATGCTTCAAAAGAGTTTGGAAAGTCTGAGAAAAGAAGCACGGAGAGAAACACATTAATTTTTGTTGACCCATGAGCTCCACCATTTTAAAGAGGGTGATGGTTTGACTTTCCTGCTCTTTATTATAGGTCTGGTAACAGGTAGTAAGTAGAATCACCTAGCTTGAAATCTGTCCCTGAAGCCGACCTATGTCTGTCCTCACCTTTCAAATCTAAAATCAAGAGAGTTGCATTGCCTAGATGCTGAGGGGTGAACCAAATTTGGAGGGCTATATTTACCATCCTGCACTTTTAGATTTTATTAAGGTAAACAGTATGTTTTCTGTTGCCTATCAACCTGATGTAAAGCACAAATGATATAGAGTCAACATGGGGCTATACAGAATTCTTTCTAAGAGCAAAGGTGAACAGATCTTGCCAGAGTACCTAGGGGTATTATTAGGTACCTGGGTGGAGATATGTTAGAAAGCAATGATCCAGGGAGAAACTCTCCAAAATTGAAGGTGAGAGGTTCCCAGCCATGTATCTGAGGAATGCATGGTAACAGTCATGTAAGAGACTGGGGCTTATACAGTTCCCAAAGTCATAGGTATGATGCTACCTGTTGACTGAACCCTTTACTGCCTACTTACCTCTTCACTGTTCCTGTGCACTAGCGCTGCAAGTTCAGAATCCAATTGGGTGGAGGAGAAATAGGCAAGAAATTAAAGGAGGAGAAACATACCACACTTTTTCGTGAATGTGGGCATCAAAGTTTGCTCACATTTGAGTGAGGGGTGGAGTGGTTTAGGGAAAGCAGAATAGCCATGACATGAAGTCACTCAAAGTGTTCACTGCTATGTTGGGGTAGACATTTTAATTCCTGATGAGAGGAGCCTGAATTATTTTAGGATTATCAAAAATGTTTGGGACCTGATAATGTCCCCCTTCGCAGTTCAAGGGAGCAATGACTAATCCAGCCAAATTTAAAAATGAAAAGGACTTTAGGATTACATTCCATCAGTTATGCTTGTTCAGGGAAACAGTTCTATACTCACAGCAAAGCACAGGCATATCTCTCCATACAAAGATGAGTGAGGTATTTGGATTCATGGATATGGGACTGGATTTCACATGACCTTGTCTGCTTGACTCACTAAATATTACGCTATTTACTAATAGTAAGGCCAATTGATGTAGCATGATTTTGACTTCTTTCCTATTGTTTTATATCTGGGCTTTTTGTCCCATGAAGGCTTTTTCATATCTGAGTTCCAATTATGTCTGTGAGCATGAGTGGTGTTTTCCTCATTGGGAAAACGGGAGAGACCTATTGGTCTCGCAAATGGTGACTATGGTACTGGTGATGGCCAAGGCTGTGTCAGTGTCTCAGGACTCTGCTTGGTAGGAAGCCAAACTTGCTATCAGGTACTATCTGGTCTATAGCAACTAGCAGCACATCTAAGGGGAGTTAATTATTCATCAGTGTCAGTAGAGCCTACTTTGCAACAAAGTTTAATCTGGATGATTAATGACGCTTAGCTTCCCAGAACTGTAGGACTACATATGTAGATTAGGGGAATATCAGACACTTCATCAATTTCCTTGCCTTTGTCTTGACTTGTCCTGTGACTACATCTACTAATTAGTTCTAAATGCCACAAGCCCATCTCCAGCTTTCAATCCAGTCATCAAAGGGCAGACAGCATCTCAGAAGGGCTTGTGGAGCCTGCTGTGTATCTCCATCATAGCCAACATTTCCCCTTGATACTGAACCTCAACATTTTATCTGAGACTCTGATATTCTGCTAAATGCTTGCCATATTCATCTTTTAAACAAATATTTATTGAATGTTATCATGTTCCAGGTATTGTGTGACTTACTGGAAATACAAAAGCAAATATGGCAAAGACTAACCCTCAATTATTTTGAAGTCTAACCCCAAAGTTAAACCTTGGCTATGCAAGCAGATAAGCTCTTTTGTTGTATTAGTTAAGATGTTTACTAATGCAAAGATTAGAAACCCAATCTCAAAGAAGCCTAGCAAATAATGATCTCATTATCTCCAGTTGGAAAGTTTAGAAGTAGGGCAAACTTCAGGATATGTTTGTTGATTCAATTGCTTTAGAAGCCATTGAAGATTCAAGCTTTTTCTACTCCAGTTTTTTAAATTATGGAAATCTCAGGCAGCTTGTTTTGAAGTCACAGGCAAAACAGTCCTCTGACCAAACTGTCCTTATTTAGTCTCGCTTTTTAGATAGCCACCTTCAGACAAAACTAGCCTATTCCTTTATAAACTTGCCAAAGGCCACAAGAAATTGTGAACACACACCAATATTCTATAATTTGACTACAATTTGCAGAAATATTGTGGTCTCGGTTGGCTATTGGCCTGGAAACAATGCAGAACATACAGCAGCCTAGCCAACTTCACAACCAAGTTCTCAGACAGGAATTATGAAGACCTCATTGCTTAAAGTTCTACTTTTTCCTTACAAGTAATTCCATATTTTAGAATCTGTCCTTGCAGGGACCCAAGGATAGTACCTTATTTTGAATCAACTCATATATACTTTACTTTAATTAACAAAACCCCAGCTGAATGATCTTAAGTAATGCAGACAGAATCACACACGTGACAGGAAGTTTAGATGGAGGACAAACTTCAGGGTTCAAATGTGTCTTGAGGGTCCCAGGTTCCAAGCATCTCCTTGCATTTCTCTGTGTACTTTTAGCTTTACCCTAAGTTTGGTTCTCTTTATGGTCATGAAATAACTGCTACCAGAAACCAGGACAACATTCTTCCTTATTTTCAGCTACAGAGTGAAACTTACTTAACTTTCCTATAAATGCCAAGCAAGCCTATTCTTGGAACAAAATGAGTGATGGCAAATTAAAAATGACAGTCAATCTCACAGTTAGATGTTAAGCCCACAATAATTGTATTTTTATAGTATAATGAGAAAAAATTTTGATAAGGGAGTATAAGTATTTACATAATGAATTAGTGTTTGAATTTCAATAATACCCACCCTCCTGCTCCTAATTTAAAAAATCATTTGAGACATAGATGCATGATTCAGAATTACAATGGTCAGGATTTTGCTGCTACTCCTATAACAGAAAGTAGTTTGGTCAGATGGAGTTCCTCCATATTATTAATAACTTAGGTCCTCCAATTTGGATCTTGGGACATTTTGTATAAGGGAGAGTTTGTGTCTGAAGAAGATGCAACTGTAAGGAGGAATATTTGCCCCGTAGCTCTTGGGCACTCAACAGTGTGCAGCATTAGGAATTTGCCTACTGGCTTGCCTCTAATAAGTAGAATCCAGCACACAACTGGTGAGCTCACTTTATGGAGGCCAGGAGAACTAGATGGATGTGTCGACCCCAGGACAATAGAGTCAGAAGTGAGAGAGAAAACCTATGCACAGATCACTTTTCCAGTCTCACCATCTTTAATTTTCATCCCTAGGGAAGAGTGAATGGGAGAACCACACTTTTTAATATTTCCAAGATGTCCCAGGGGAGGATATTCTAATTCATAGACACAAAAATAAGACACTGAGATGCCTGCTTTCTACATTCTGTTGTCCCAGATTCTTCACAATGTTGCCCTCACAGTTCCAAGTTGCTGAGCTCATACGCTCCCTGAGTGATGGAAGGTGCTGGCCATTAACTATAGCTCTGATGGAGCGTCTGGAATAGAGGTCCTTAATCCTCAGTGAGTGGTTCTTCTCTTTACCTGCTTTTTTTTTTTTTTTTTTTTTGTGGTGCAAATCCTCACAAGGGGGCTAGAAGAAATTAAAAACTGGAAGAATAAATATGCACTCTGGTTATTACTGCTTTTTCTGATCCAAGTGGCCTTTGATGGTCAGATTCAAGAATGAAGAATTTAAGGATTTCTTTATTTGTGGACTAATTTGTAAGTCATCCATCAATGACCCAAGTGGTTATCAGAGGGCGATGGAGCAGTTAATATTGATGAGGATTGAGATTCCCACATAACATTTACCTCTATAATCAAAATGGAACATAATATAATGTTAAACTTGACACTATAAAATAATGCATTGCAATAAGTAGTGGCTGTATTTTTTTTTTTAATACACATCCTGAAGGTATTAAAGATGCACAGCAAAATGACCCCAGAGGTATCTTTTCCTAACAGAGAATTTTTTAAATAACAGGCCTATTGACAGGTAATGAACATATCATAAAATTTTCCCTTTCAAGTGTACAATCCAAGTGTTTTTCAGTACATTTACAGAATTGTGCACCCATGACCACAATCTAATTTTAGCATATTTTTAATTGCCCCTCCAAAAAACTAATATGCATTAGCAATCACACCTCATACCCAACTCCCCTGAGCACTGGGAAATCATTAACCTAATTTCTGTCTCTGTGGATTGCCTATTCTGGAGATTTCATTTAAATGGACTTATAAAGTATGTGGCCTTTGGTGACTGGCTTCCTTCAGTTTACATAATGCATTTTGTAACATTGCATTATGTAAGGTTTTCCATGTTGTGGCACAATCAGTACTACATTCCATTTCATTGCTGAATAATATTTCATTGCATGGATATGCCATGTTTTGCTTATTTATTCATCAATTGATAGATAATTGTGCTGTATCTACTTCTTTGCCTATTATGAATAAAGTTGCTTTGGTCAATTATGTATAAATTTTTATATGGGCATATGTTTTCAGTTCTTTTTGGTATGTACCTAAGAGTGGAAATGCTGGGTCATGTTTAACATTTTGAGAAACTGTCAAACTGTTTCCCAAAGTGTGTGTATCACTTACAATCTTACTGGCAATGTATGAGGGTTCAAATTTCTCATCCTCATCAGCACTTGTTTTTGTCTGTCGTTTTAAATTTAGCTACTTTACTGGGGTTGAAAAAACAACCTCATTGTGTTTTTGATAGGCATTCCGCTACTGACTAATCATGTTGAGCATATGTGCCTATTTACCATTTCTGTACATTCATAGGAGAAATATCTGTTAATTCTTTTGCATGTTTTTTTTAATTGGGTTATTTGTCTTTTATGGTAATTTTATGAATATATGTTCTGAATACCAGTCTCTTATCAGATATATAATTTGCAAATATTTTTCCCATTCTATGAACTGTTATTTCACCTTTTTGATAGTAGTCCTTTGAAACAAAACTTTTTAAAAGTGGTGATGAAGTTCCATTTTTTTTATGTAGTGTCACATGGGCTTTTGATGTCATATTTAAGAAGTCATTATTTAATCCAAGATTAAAAGGTTTACTCCTATGTTTTCTTCTAAGAACTTTGCAGTTTTACCTGTTAAATTTCCATGTGTAATTTTTGTATGTGATTTGAGATATGGTTCTAACTCCATCTTTTGCAGGTGGATATTCAGTTGTCTCACACTTTTTTTTTTTTTTTTTTTGTGGTACATGGGCCTGTCACTGTTGTGGCCTCTCCCATTGCAGAGCACAGGCTCCAGACGCGCAGGCTCAGGGGCCATGGCTCACGGGCCCAGCTGCTCCGCGGCATGTGGGATCTTCCCGGACCGGGGCACGAACCCGTGTCCCCTACATTGGCAGGCGGACTCTCAACCACTGTGTCACCAGGGAAACCCAGTCACACTATTTAAAAAATTACTTCTTCTATTTAATTGTCTTGGTATTCTTGTCAAGTACCAAGGCCATAAATGTGTAGATTTATTTCTGAACTCTCAAATCTATTCCATTGTCCTACATATCATTATACCAGCACCACACTGTCATGATTACTGTAGCTTCAAGGTAAGTTCTGAAGAAATGTGAGTCTTCCAACTTCATTTTTCTTCTGTAATATTGCTTTGACTATTCTGAGTCCCTTGCATTTTAACATGAGTTTAAGATCAGCTTGCCAATTTCTGCAAAAAGCTCTCTGGAATTTCAAGGGTATCATATTGAATATTAGATCACCTTGGGGAATAATACCATCTCAACAATATTATGTCTTCCAATCTGTGAACATGGAATACACTTATTTAGGTCTTCTTTAATTTGCTTCCATGCTGTTTTATAGGTCTCAGGGTACAAGTCTCAAACTTCATTTGTTAAATTTATTCCTCAGCATTGTGTTATTGTTGATGTTATTTTAAGTGGAGTTATTTTCTTAATTCAGTTTTGGATTGCTCTTTGCTAATGAATAGAAATACAATTAATTTTTGTATATTGGTCTTATATACTACAACTCTGATGAACTCTTTGATAAGTTCACAATCTTTCTGTGGATTCCATAGAAATATCTACAAAAAAGATCATATCCTTTCCAAAGAAAGAAAGTTTTACTTATTTTTTTCCTAATCAGGATTTCTTTTATTTCTTTTCCCTTAGTAGTTCTTCTGACTAGAACCTCAAGAATAAGGTGGAATTAAAGTGATGAGAGCAGACATGAGAGTATTCTTCCTGCTCTTAGTGGTACAGTGATCAGCTTTTCACTATTAAGTGTGATGTTAATTGTGTGGTTTTCATAGATGCTGTTTATCAGTTTGAGAATTTGCATTCTGTCCCTAGTTTATTTGAGTTTTTGTTTTATTTAGTTTTTAATCTTGAAAGGTACAGTCATCCCTTGGTATCCATGAGGGATTGGTTCCAGGATATCAAAATACCCTTGGATACCAAAATCCATGGATGCTCAAGTCCCTTATATAAAATGGCTAAGTGTTTGCATACAACCTACACACATCCTCCCATATACTTTAAATCATCTCTAGATTACTTATAATGCCTAACACAATGTAAATACTATGTAAATGGTTGTAAATAAAATGTAAATGCTATGTAAATAGCTGTTGTCATACAACAAATTCAAGTTTTGCTTTTTAGCACTCTCTGGAATTATTTTTTCAAATATTTTTGATCCATGGTTCATAGAATCTATGGATGTAGAACCTGTGTATTGCAGGGCTGACTACAGTTAATTTTTGTCAAATACACTTTCTACATATTCTTAGATAATCATGTGTTTTTTTTCTTTATTCCATTGATATGGTGAAATATATTTTTAAAAAAAATGTTGAAACAGCTTTGCACGATAAATCCACATCATTATAGTGTTCAATCCTTTTTATATTTTGCTTCATTCAGTGTTCTAGTATTAGAATTTTTGTATCTATATTCATAGGTATAATGTTTTGTAGTCTTCTTAGGTTGTAGTTGTCTGATTTTTGTACCATGGTAATCCTAGCTTCATAGAATGTGTTAGGAAGTTTTGTTTTGTTTTGTTTTTCCTCTTCTGTTTTTGGAAGTTTGTAAAGAACTAGTGTTATATTCTCCTTTAAACATTTTGTAGAATTCACCAGTAAAGTAATCTACAATTAGGCTTACTTTTTGGGAAGTTTTTGGTTATTAATTCAATATTGTATAGGTCAATTCAGATTTTCTGTTTCTTCTTGAGTCATATCAGTAATTTGTTCATTCAAAGAAATTTGTCCATTTCAGCTATGTTATCTAATTTGTTGCACACAATTGTTTATAATGTTTTCTCATAATCTTTTCTATTTCCCACAGTTGGAAGTAATGTATCCTCTATTATTATTGACTTTGGTGATTTGATTCTCCTCTTGTAAACAGATGATTTGTTAAGATAAAGTTTTGTTAATTTTATTTCTCCTTTTAATAACCCAATTTTGATTTTAATATCTTTTACTAGTAGGTGCAATGTCTGGTCATCTCAACAACAGTTTTATTGATTTTTTTCTCTATGTTTTGACCCTGCTTTCCTGTCTTTTGCATGACATGAATATTTTTGTTAAAAATTGTACATGTTAAATAGCATAGTTTAGGAACTTTTGAAGTCACATTCTCCAGTTTCTTCCCCAAGATTTGCTCTTGTTGCTGTTTTTAGCAGCTTTCCTGCAGTCTGTAATGTCTGTATTCTGTGTCATGTGTGACCACTGAAGTCTCAGCTTAGTTGGCTTAATTGTCAGGTCATGATTGGACAGACGTTTCCTTAATTGTCTTAATCTACTGTCTTTTATTTTTTTTTTATTCTGAAGGGCTCTGTGTGTGGTGTGTGTTTGGAGTCTATCTTCAAGACTCTATCAGGTAGTTTCCATCTTGGCCTTATTGTTCACTTCCTGCTTGTGCAGATCCTCAGCATCAGCCAGGGGTGAGAGATCCAGGCCTTCTCAGGTCATTCCTGGGGGTGCACACAGTCCTGCACATGTCGCTGGCCTTCCAGATTCCCAGGATATATCTCAGACTTCAGAGTCCCATTTGCACATCTCTTTCTCTGGCTTTCATTTTGGGTACTCCTCCTCAGTCATCTGTGATGTTAGGCAATTGCTGATTATTTTAAGATGTACCTAGGCAAAAGACTATTTGAATTGAACAAAACCTGAGTCAGATCAATTAATATGAGCCCAATAAGTGGGACTTTCAAAGAATTGCCACACAGGACAAGTACTGACAATTCTTTGGGATTGGGGCTTTTGGTGGAGCTCCAAACCTGTTCTCCATCTTCCAAGGGTGCTCGACTGTTGGTTTTCAGCTACTGTGATGGCAAGGCTAGTTTATTTTGTTGTTGTTGTTTGTTTGTTTTTGAGACTACCATGAGGCTGTTAGTGGAAGGATGAGAATAGGACAATTGAAAACGCTGTAACGTTTGCTTTTATTTTTGTAGCTGTTTTCCTTTAATAAAAGTTTCTCAGATTGTTGCAAACCTTTGGCTAATTTCCAGAGTGCTGAAAGTTGATTTTGACCATTTTTGCCAACTTCTCATTGCTTTTAAAGAGGAGGAGAATTTTGCAGGTGCTTACAATTTCATTCTGGAAGTGCTTCCCAGTGACTAACTTTTAAAACGCTCAATAAATAAAAAATATAATACCATGAGGGCAAGGTTTTTTTTTCTGCTTTTGAAACTAATTTTCCTTGGTTCCTAGGGGCTGCCACATATATGGGGACTCAATAAATATTTGTTGAATGAATCAATTCATTACTTTTGTTGTTGATGAAATGAAAGTCAATGTAAATTAAGTCTCAAGAAAAGTGGATTGAGGGTGCATAGCATATTGAGAATACCTCCAACATTTTTAGGCTGTGACTCTGGGACAGCAGTGCATTTAGCGCTTGTTCCACACTATTTCATTTAACCTTCACAACAACCATTTGTGGTTTCACTGAAGTTAGAGATATCCTGTAACCTTCTAAAAGTAATACAGCTGGGCTTCCCTGGTGGCGCAGTGGTTGAGAGTCTGCCTGCCGATGCAGGGGACATGGGTTCATGACCCGGTCTGGGAAGATCCCACATGCCACGGTACGGCTGGACCCATGAGCCATGGCTGCTGAGCCTGCGCATCCGGAGCCTGTGCTCTGCAACGGGAGAGGTCACAACAGTGAGATGCCCATGTACCGAAAAAAAAAAAATCAAAGTAATACAGCTAGCAAGTGGTCAAATAAGGATTGCAAGTAAGAAACTGAACCTGGAAACAAATTTGTGTACATAACATAATACTGCCACTTCCCCAACTCATTGGATTTGAGAACTTTAAAATGTCATGGAAATATCAGAGAATAGATTTATTAAAAAAAAGATACAGATAAATTCCAGAAGTAATATTTTTCTTTTCTACTCTTTCTTTTCTTTTCTACTCTTTTCTTTCCTTACCTAAATCCTATCAGTTTTGTTTTTTACAAATTTATTTATTTATTTTTTATTTTATTTTATTTATTTATTGTTTTTGGTTGCATTGGGTCTTTGTTGCTGCGTACGGGCTTTTCTCTGATTGTGGTAAGCCGGGTCTACTCTTCATTGCAGTGCATAGCCTTCTCATTGCAATGGCCTCTCCCACTGCAGAGCATGGGCTCTAGGTTCATGGGCTCACTAGTTGTGGCACATGGGCTTAGGTGCTCCGCGGCATGTGGGATCTTCCCAGACCAGGGCTTGAACCCGTGTCCCCCACATTGGCAGGCAGATTCCCAACCACTGTGCCACCAGGGAAGCCACCCTATCAGTTTTGAATTAAGAATAATTTACCAGACCTATACAATAGGTCACAATATACTAGCTTCATTATTCATCACTGAGAGGAGTCTTGTAAAAAATCAGCTGTTTACATGACAGAAAGCAAAATCCTTTCCTGGACAGCAGACACCTTTTCTTCCCCCAGCCTGGCCTATCCAGGGATCTCTTCTGCCTCAGACACCACTGTCATCATTCTCCTTTTTTCCTTCCTTCTCTCAGTTCTGTGATTTATGCCCCTAATAACTTCTGGTCTGATACATGTAAGAAAACATGATCACGTGATTTAATATAATTTCATTTAATTAACATGTTTGATTGTGTCTTCTCCCTTTTTAAATTCCAGCAACTTCCTATTGTCTGAATAACAAATTCCAAACTATCTATCCCACCATAGGAGACTCCCTATGTGTCTTCTTTCTTGCTACTCTCCTTAAACATAGATTTACTATTATCTGAAGATATATGTCACTGAAGTTGAAAGTAAAGGTTTCGACATTTTGACATTTGACAAAAGTTCTCACATTTTGTCTTCAAATCTCCTTGCCATCCCTTCTGAGGTGTGTGACCATTGCCTAGTAAGGTCACTTTTGTGAGCCTCATTTTGTTCATCTATTAGATGGGCCAGATTATGCCACTTTAACAAGGTTATTGATAAGACTTAATGAGGTAATACTTATACTTAGCAGGATAGGAGCTCCATAAGTTCCCAGTATTTGGTAACTCTTGTAATTGGTAAATCCTTTTATTTGCCTCTTAGACCTTTTCTGTGGCTGTGTCCCCTCTGCTCCTCTTTCTTTGTCTTGGGGAAGAAGTTCTAGGATCTTGCGTCTCTTCTTCATCCCGTGAAGTCAGACCTGGCTCTGAGAGCCTCTGGTTTGTTTTCTCTAGGTCAGTTCCCTGAAGTGTCCCATTTGTGCATCTTCTCCCAGTGCAGCAAAGTCCAGCTGGCTGGTGCTATTCATGTGCTCTCTGAAGGAGTTCATGCGTGCCTAGGCAGAGGCTGCCCTGGTGCAGCCTGTGGGCGTCGAACTGCAACCGTGGGCAGTGCAAGATGCTGGGGGGATTGATGGCTGACTGCAGGTATCCTCAGGTGGGCGGTCCTGTGCAATTTATGTGCAGTTCTCTGGGGAGCCCACAAGTCAGTAGGATCTGTGGCCAGTTGTTGAGGTCCATGTGCTCTCTACTCTGAGCCTTTGCCCTTTTTCTCTGTCTCTGGTTGTTCCCAGACTACTCTGTTATGCTTAGTATTTTAGGTGGGGTGACACAGAATTGGACCAATGCAGCAAAGTCCCACAGGGCTGGGGAAGCTGGGTGGTCACTTCACTCTCACTTTCCAGATGGGAATAAGTGTGGACCAAAAAGACCTTCCTTGGCTCTTGGGGGATGGGGTCACACAGGCCAAGTGAAACTTTACTCTCTTCAGTGCGTCTGTTCTCAGATATTCTCCTCCTAAGGTGCTGGGACCTCTGGGCTTCCGTGAAGGTAATTCTTGTTCATCGGCAGTTATTAAAATTGGTGTTTTTAGAGGGGGCAAGGAAAGAGAGCTGGAGCCTCTGATTCTACCATCTTGCTGATGTTAACTCACTGTTCTCTGTTCCTCACTGAGTCAGACAGTATTTTATCTCCATCTTTTTAATTTAGCATCTCCTCACCATGGATTTACTTTTGTTTCTTGGGAATATCTGTCTTCCTAGAGCTTACAGAGATACTGGACAGTAAGCCCTGTGAGGGATAAGATTTAGATGGTCTTCCTCACTGTGTCCTACAATATCTATCAACTGTTAGTCATTCAATAAAGTTTAGTTAAATATTGGAAAAAAGCAGCAAATATAGATAGGTGTTTTAATAATTACTTCTATTATGTGCAACAACTATTTCCGGATATCTGCTTTGACTTGGTCTCTAGGATTTTCTCAGATTTCTGTGTTGCAGGTTTTTTCAGGTGCTGTTTTGTTTCCTGATTACTTACCCTTGAATTAGGAGAAATAGGTTTAGATATTTTTCTGAGCACAGTTGTTATCATCCCTTTGTACACACAGGTTTTCTGGTGAAATACTTCCTTGTACGTCACAGTCTGTAAAAGTATCAGTGCACAGATTTTAGCCAATATTTAGTGTATTATGACCATTCATTTAATATTCTCTGTAATATATTTGGACTCTTTTTTCCCCTTCAGAACTAAATTATTTAATTATATTAAAACACATGAGATAAAATCTTATTCTTTTCTGTATCTTTCTATTGTGAATTTAAAACTATTCTTACTCTCCTGGCCATGCTTCTTGGCAGGCTCTTTTTGTCACTGAAACCACTTGTAACAGTTACCCAAGGTGCCTTACACATTTCAGGATATAATGCACATCTCTGCATTATATCTTAGCCCTTTTCTCTGCCTGAGCTGAGTTCTGATACCTTCTGAATGGATTTAGTAGTAGAGTCCCTGACTGGGGTGGGGTGGGAGGTTCACACACAGACAACTGCCCGTTTTTCCAGTCATTAGTGTTTTCCTTTACCATAGTGTCTGCAGTAAGCTTAAACCTCTTCCTTGCTGTTTCTCAAGTGTTGTACTATTCTGGTCAGTGGGTTATTTATTTATAGGACCTACCTTTATGTCTCATTCAAATCCATTAGTAGATTCATTAGTTGAGAGTTTCCCAAAGAAGCTATGCTTAGAATTTTGCTTTATATCTTCAGAATTGTATTGAGAAATCTGAAAAGATTATACAATGTATAACTAACATCACACCACGTAAATTTGGACAACTCCTCTGTTAATTTTATGTGCCAACTTGACTGGGCTAACGGATGCACGGATAATTGATAAAACATTAATTTTGGGTGTGTCAGGTCTGTGATGGTGTTTCTAGAAGAGATTAGTACTTAAATCAGCTGACTACATAAAGATCTCCCCCACCAAATAGAGTTGGCATTATCCAATCTGTTACAGGTCTGAATAGAGCAAAAATACAGACAAAATTGGAATAATATAACAAATTGGAATAATATAAACTACTTCACTGTGTTAATTGTAAAGATGTGACCTCATGTGAGATAAAATGTAAATAGATTAATGAAGCCTTAACACTAAGCTGTACTAACTCATGAGACAGCATAACTCTTTGTACCCTCTACAATTCTAAAAATGTTTCCTTAAAGAGCATTTCCACCCCTCCCTTATAATACTCCTTTGAACCACTGAGGGAGACATAATATTGGCCAAACAGACATGAGATTTATTCTACTGTTTCACTGCTTAAGTTCTTAGGGTTTAATTTAAACTAACTTGAAAGCAAAAGCATCTCTGAGTAGCACTAATAAAAAATCTAATGAATACAAGAGTTAAAGAACTTAACAAAAAATTCATCAATCTTACAATCAGTTTTACAGAAATTAAGAACAAAATCATATTTCACAGTAGATTTTAGGTTTTAACTATACAGGCAATGTGAAAGTACAAACTGAACTACTTCTGCAAGGATGAGGGGAACTTAGAGATTTAAGTAGTCAAATATGATGTCCAGAAACTCAACATACATTTTAAAAATAAATGCTATTTTGACTCCCAAATTTTCTGCGTAATTTTATCTTTTAATTTCATTTTCTCATTTTGACTTACCTGTTAAATTGTGTATCTTCAAAAATGAGCTAGAAAATCAAGAGAACAGGAGGGTTGCCTTCCAAAAAAATCGGGACTTCCCTGGTGGCGCAGTGGTTGAGAGTCCGCCTGCCGATGCAGGGGACACGGGTTCGCGTCCCGGTCCGGGAAGGTCCCACATGCCGCAGAGCGGCTGGGTCCGTGAGCCATGGCCACTGAGCCTGTGCGTCCGGAGCCTGTGCTCCGCAGTGGGAGAGACCACAACAGTGAGAGGTCTGCGTACTGAAAAAAAAAAAAAAATTGGAACAAGTTTTTATGAAACTTGGTGTCCCAAAATATCCACTATATTGGAGAAATGTAAATTTGGGGAGAATCAAAATAACACTTTATAACTGCTAATCATGTAAAAACATCTGACAGGAGAGGAGGTGGTCTATTAAATCATTAGCCCTGAAAAATGTCTACAGAACATCTGGTACATGCAGAGAGGAATGAGGACATTATATATAAGGGAAAATCTCACAAGAAACAAGTAATTAATTTTCATTTACTATGTAATCTTGTTTCATGTAATGGAGAAAATAGTCTTTGGAGATTTTATTTTACTTGATGTTTACTTCTACTTTTTGGCATTTTGGAGAAAAAAGTAATCAATTTAACTTACCTTGTATATATTTTACTAGATTTGTTCTAGCTTTTTGTATGGTTGCATGCTATACAAATTTATTAATGTAAAACTTCAAGCCTAGGGTGTAGTTCATTGGATTTAGATGCAGAAATATCCACTGGAAATTCTGACATTAAAATATTTATTCCCAATTCTCACCCTTACTCAGCTATCAGAAACTCTTGTCACAATTGTCCCGTGTTCTCAAAGATAGGTCTTCAAGAGATAGGTGATTGCAATTTAAGACCTACAATAACCTCTGTCATGAGAGTTAGCCAAGTGCAGTGAGAATCAGAATGAAATTAGAATACTTCCTAACACCATACATAAAAATAAACTCAAAATGAATTAAAGACCTAATTGTAAGGCCAGACATTATAAATCTCTTAGAGAAAACTACAGGCAGAACACTCTATGACATAAATCACATCAAGATCCTTTTTAACCCACCTCCAAGAGAAATGGAAATAAAAACAAAAATAAACAAATGGGACCTAATGAAACTTAGAAGCTTTTGAACAGCAAAGGAAACCATAAGAAAGACAAAAAGACAACCCTCAGATTGGGAGAAAATATTGGCAAATGAAGCAACTGACAAAGGATTAATCTCCAAAATATACAAGCAGCTCATGCAGCTCAATATCAAAAAAACAAACAACACAATCCAGAAACGGGAGGAAGACCTAAATAGACATTTCTCCAACGAAGACATACAGATTGCCAACAAACATATGAAAGGATGCTCAAGATCACTAATTGTTAGAGAAATGCCAATCAAAACCACAATGAGGTGTCACTTCACACTGGTCAGATTGGTCATCATCAAAAAATCTACAAACAACAAATGCTGGAGAGGGTGTGGAGAGAAGGGAACCCTCTTGCACTGTTGGTGGGAATGTAAATTGATATTTCCACTATGGAGAACAATATGGAGGTTCCTTAAAAAACTAAAAATAGAACTACAATATGACCCAGCCATTCCACTACTGGACATATAACCTGAGAAAACCATAACTCAGAAAGAGTCATATACCACAATGTTCGTTGCAGCTATATTTACAGTAGCCAGGACATGGAAGCAACCTAAGTGTCCATCAACAGATGAATGGATAAAGAAGATGTGGCACATATATACAGTGGAATATTACTCAGCCATAAAAAGAAACAAAATTGAGTTATTTGTAATGAGGTGGATGGACATAGAGTCTGTCATACAGAATGAAGTAAGTCAGAAAGAGAAAAACAATACCATATGCTAACACATATATATGGAATCTAAAAAAAAAAAAGGTTCTGAAAAAACTAGGGGCAGGACAGGAATAAAGATGCAGATATAGAAAATGGAGTTGAGGATATGGGGATGGGGAAGGGTAAGCTGGGACAAAGTGAGATAGTGGCATGGACATATATACACTACCAAATGTAACATAGATAGCTAGTGGGAAGCAGCCTCATAGCACAGGGAGAACATCTCTGTGCTTTGTGACCACCTAGAGGGGTGAGATAGGGAGGGTGGCAGGGAGATGCATGAGGGAGTGGATACAGGGATATATATATATATATATATATATATATATATATATGATTCACTTTGTTATACAGCAGAAACTAACACAACATGATAAAGCGCTTATACTCGGAGAAAGATCTTAAAAAAGAAAGAAACAAAGCACAACATTTAGACTAGCGGAAGGTAACCAAATACTTTTTAAATGTCTCATGCTTTACCCTTCCTGCCTCCGTCCTTCCCTCCCTCTCTTGCTTTTCTAATTCTGTCTTTTCATTGTAACCAGTTATCTGTGATAATTCCTTTAGAAAAATATCTCCTCATTTGAATGTAAAAGAAACTCTAATATTTGTAGGTTTTTTTCTGAGTGGGAAATGTGTTCAGAATACGCTACGTATCTTAGAATAGAATCATACTGACTAATATATCACCAGTTCTTCTGAAGTGTTTAGATTTACTAAAAATGGATTTTTTTTCCTTAAAGGTTTTCTTTCTATTTTTATTCTAATATTGAAAACCATGTTCTATGCACCCACAGACAAAGCAATATAACACATGGCTTCTAATATTTCTATTTAGATAGTTGCAGGACTCCTTCCAGTGATCACTGAGAGGGATTTCCTTCATTCTTCCTCAGTGAAAGTGACTGAAAGGGAGAAATGGCTTCAGAATAATTTTGGACCTGCACATGTTTGAGCCAAGTATGAAATACTTTTTTTTAAAAAAAAGGTGTTGGGGGTAGGAGTTTATTAATTAATTTATTTATTTTTGCTATTTATTTATTTTATTTTCGTTTCTGTGGGAGGGCTTTCTCTATTTGTGGCAAGTGGGGGCCACTCTTCATCACAGAGCATGGGCCTCTCACTATTGCGCCCTCTCTTGTTGTGGAGCACAGACTCCAGACACGCAGGCTCAGTAGTTGTGGCTCACAGGCTTCAGTAGTTGTGGCTTACAGGCTCCAGATGCGCAGGCTCAGTAGTTGTGGCTCATGGGCCTATTTTCTCCACGGCATGTGGGATCTTCCCAGACCAGGGCTCGAACCCGTGTCCCCTGCATTGGCAGGCGGATTCTTAACCACTGCACCACCAGGGAAGTCCTGACCCACTGGATTTTTAATAGCATGTTTTTTAGTCTCCATATGTTTCTGCTTTTCCCATTTTTCTTCCTATAATTGATTTCTAGTTTCATACTGTTGTGGTTGGAAAAAGTGCTCGATATAATTTCTATCTTCTTAAATTTGTTAGACTACTTTTGTGGCTTAGCATGTATTTTATCCTAGAGAATGTTGTATGTGCACTTGAAAAGAATGTGTATTCTGCTGTTTGGGGATGTAATGTCCTGTAGGTATCTATTAAGTCTAACTGGTCTGTTGTGTCATTTAAGACCACTGTTGCCTTATTGATTTTCTGTCTGAATGATCTGACAGTTGATGTAAGCGGGGTATTAAAGTCCCCTACTGTTAATGTATTACTGTCAATATCTCTTTTGATGTCTGTCAATGTTTGTTTTATATATTTAGGTGCTCCTATATTAGGTGTGTATATGTTTACAAGTGTTATTTCCTATTTTTGTATTGACCCCCTTATCATTATATAATGCCATTTTTTGTCTTTTGCTATAGACTTTGTTTTAAAGTATGCTTTGTCTGATGAGTGTTTCTACCCCAGTTTTCTTGTCATTGCCATTTGCAAGAAATATCTTTTTCCATACCCTCACTTTCAGTCTGTTGTGTCTTTAGCTCTTATGTGATCCTTTTGTAGGCAGCATATAGATTTAGTCTTTTTTTTAATCCAATCAGCCACCTTATGTCTTTTGATTTGATCATTTATCCCATTGACATAAAAGTGATTATTGATAGATATGTTCTTATTGCCATTTTGTTATTTATTTTCCAGTTGCTTTTGTAGTTTTTCTGTTCTTTTCTCCTTTTAGTCCCTTCCCTCGTGATTTGATGATTTTCTTTAGTGTTATGTTTGTGTTCCTTTCTTTCTAGTTTTTGTGTATCTATTGTAGGTTTTTGATTTGTGGTTACTATGGGGTTCATATATGTTGACTTATAACTATATCTATTGTTTTAAACTGATAGTATTTTTTTTAAAGGAGATGTTGGGGGTAGGAGTTTATTAATTAATTTATTTATTTTTGCTGTGTTGCATCTTCATTTCTGTGCGAGGGCTTTCTCTAGTTGTGGCAAGCGGGGGCCACTCTTCATCGAGGTGCATGGGCCTCTCACTATCGTGGCCTCTCTTGTTGCGGAGCACAGGCTCCAGACGTGCAGGCTCATTAGTTGTGGCTCATGGTCCTAGTTGCTCCGTGGCATGTGGGATCCTCCCAGACCAGGGCTCGAACCCGTGTCCCCTGCATTAGCAGGCAGATTCTCAACCACTGTGCCACGAGGGAAGCCCTGAAATACTTTTTTTGATGTTTCTGTGGGTATATCTGGTCACTTAAAACTGCACATTTGATCAAACCCTTGCCCTCCAGCTCTGATTCTCACCTCTATATGACTATGTATAATTTCCTCATCATTCTCCAAAGATCCTTCGTTGTTTTTAGGATAAACCCTTAACAATCCTTAGCATGGCCTGTAAGATGTTTTATGGTTAAGCCTATGTTGACCTCTGTGCACACACACACGCACACACACACACACAATTCCTCTCTACTATCTTCCAACTCATAGTAGCCTTCTGACTTGAACCCTAAGTTACCACTCTGTCATTTTCCTTTCTGACACTTGCTATTGCTTGTAAATGCTAAGCTGTAAGCTATAGAATCTGGGGTCACATTTGTTTTGCTCACCAATATATTTCTAGCCCTTTGCAGAATATAGCTGGTACCAAATTATGTATTTTTAAAATAATGACTGGTTTGGTATTTATTTTTTCTTTCAAAACGTGGTCATATTTTTCATACTTATATTTTTAGCCTTTTGATATTTCCAGTCTGGATTATGTCATTGTATTTAGATATAAACTATTATGCTGCATAAACTTAAATTGTTAACTTTAATCCTGGTACTGTAAGGATTGATTCTTCCCTTCAGAATTCTACCTCTTTTTTTTTTTTTTTTTTACCACTCAGACTCTTGCCCTTAAGTCTAATTATTGTACCTATGTGCTTTCACTTGGGAGCGCAGTTGGCAGATAGCCTGAGGTTGGTTTTAGGTTTGGAATTGTCAAGATTCGGCAATGTTGACTCCTGCTATTCCTGCTGCTTCCTTTGGCTCTGACGACTTTGCTGGCCTGATTTATTTGCCCAAGTTCTGGAGTTTCATTCCGGTGGAGTAAGTCAGTTTTCTCATCATACCCTCTGTGGGTATTTCATGCTTCGCTGTCTGCTCTGATACTTGACCTCCTAACTTGCTTAGCATGTAATATGGGTCCCCTTTGACTTGAGCTCTAATATTCACAGCAGTGTTCACTTTGCCTTATGTAATTTGGCCTCAATCTCTGGTATCTTGTATTTCTCTAAATTATATTATGCATCTGGTTCCTAATAATATAGTTTAGGTTTTCTGGTAAAGAGGAAACTCTAATACTCTTCAATACTTTTAGTATATGATGCTTCATTTCATTTTCAGATGGCAACGTGTGAAAAATGAACAAAAAAGAATGCAATATGGTTCTTGACCATTAGTTAAACATTAAATATGTACTCAAAAATAACTCACTGCTGTGAAGCCTGACTCTTGTATGGGATTGCTGGATATAGCAAATAAAAATTCAGTACACTCAGTTACATATGTCCCCATAGTGCATTCCTATTTACTCATAGTAAAATAGTATTCTTTGTTTATCTGAAATTCATATTTAACTGGGAACCCTGTATTTTATGTGGCAACTCCCCTACTCTATGCTACCTAATGTTAAAAATTAGATGAATTTGTTTCTATAGTTACCAGATTCCACAAGAATCAGAAACCTTAGATATGGGTTTCTAGAAGGAAGTCTTGTTTAGTAGTATTATTAACTACTAAATGTTATTTCTGGTGAAGAATTTATTTTACAGAGTTATTTTCAAAATTATAGTTGTTTTTGACTTGAACTTATATAAACCTTTGTCTCTAAATGAGCTCTTGAAATAATTACATAATTTAGCTTTTGTCTGATTTTTTCGACCATAACTTTTGTTCTTGCTTGTCTTTATTACCTCTGCCATTTTAACCTCTATTTACTTTTTCTCATAGGTGTTTTCTATTTCTTAATTAACTTTATTTGAATGAATTTTTCTTAATTCATTTTGAATTTTCAATTGCTTGCTTCTTATTATCTATTTTCCCTGAAAAGTTCTCAAAACTCAACTATATAACTGATTTAGGTTAATGTTTTGTTGATTGATGACAATAAGGAATATTCTAATGACATCTTGATAATGTATAAACTTGAATCACTGACTGCATTGGTCAGTAAAAATTTCAATGTAAATATCCATTGGTAGATACATGAGAGGCATTTAGTTTCATAAGTAAGAATATTAATATGTATAAATAACAGAGCTATATATATATATATATATATGTTATTTTCAAAGGGGAGGAGATAACTTAAGAAACTGCCTTTATATTTAAATTATCATGTAGGAAAATATGTAATGAAACTGACAAATCTCCAAAAAAATGAAATATAATAAAAAATCTATTACTGTGAAACATCTGCAGAACACTAGGCTTATTTGTTCATGAACAATTCAGTTTTCAAGAAGTTAAACATTCCTAGGCAAACTTGTATAAAATTGCAGCAAAAAGTCATTGATGTATCAAAGCCAGTGTAATTATAACAGTGATATCATTACATTAATGACTTTGTAAGTACTTAGTTTGGATTGGAACTTGGAGATAGCAATTTATCTCCATTTCCATGTTTTATTTTTACTATAATGTTATGAGATGAGCAATATCCCTCCTGTTTTTTAGAAGAGGAAATATTTGTTTTATTTCTTTAAAACAATTTTTTTTTTTTTTTTTTTTTTCGGTACGCTGACCTCTTACTGTTGTGGCCTCTCCCGTTGCGGAGCACAGGCTCCAGACACGCACGCGAGGCTCAGCGGCCATGGCTCATGGGCCTAGCCACTCCGCTGCATGTGGGATCTTCCCAGACCAGGGCACGAAGCCGTGTTTGTGTGGACTCTCAACCACTGTGCTACAAGGGAAGTTATTTTTTAACTTAGGAAAACAGCTAAAATGTACATTAAATAGAACTATATTTAAACATGTTTTTGAACAACAATTAATGTTTCAGGTAACAATTCTTACTGTTATCACTCCTTGTTTTTTTTTCCTGGGACACCAACTCTCATTGCTCCTTTGAAGGGAAATAGAATACTGTGCTTAAGAGACCTGTCTGCTAACACAATCAGACCTACATTTCAACCCTAGTCTGCTAAATGCTATCAGTGATCTTCGACAAATTACTGTCAGGCTTCATTTCTCATATAATTTTGGATTGAAAGGGCTTGTACCATAGGGCTGTTGTAAAGACTAAATTAGATAATATATGAGATATACTTAGTACCTGGCTTATGTTAGTTACTCAGTAACTGGTAATAATTATAATTATCTGCTTAACCTATCATGGGCCAACTTTTTCCAGGTCATGTTTTGTCTCCTTTATCACCAGCATTTTCTTTCATTTATATTCAATTGAAAATGTCTCTGTGCAGCTTTCTTCAGTGTTTATCTCAACCTCAGTTATAAGAGGTCCTTTTTGCCTTCCTACATTCTTAGTTTTGCCTGTTTTTCATGATTCTAATCAGCTAAACAAATAGATCATTCTATTACCAGGGAATTTCTTTAATCCAACACTTATTTTTCTTTGTCACATTGCAGAGGCAGAAAAACAAAATGATCAGCTATGAAGCATGTGTTTGACAATGTAAAAATCCATGGGTGATTATATTTTCCTAATCTGAAAAATATAATTCTCAGAGTTTATTCCTTTAGAGGAGGAAGGGATAGTCAGGGGGGTGGGATGGGGAAAGCAGGGGGCACTTACTAAATTTCTCTTCCATACAAGGAACTGCCTGGATTAATTGACACATAATGTGCCATTATATAGAAACCTTTAAAAATTTATTCAGTTTTTAAATTAACAAGTGAAGAAATGGTCTTTATACTAAATCAAGAGAATCAATGCTGTGCTAAGATCCATTTTTCTTAAGATAGTCATGGAAATTCATCTGAGTTGCTACCATTTAACTTTTCTGAAAACTTTAACTTATCCAACACGTGTTAATAAATTACATCTTCATAATTTACCTAAAAATTATGCAAGGATATGTTGTAATATTAGATATATTAGATATTAATACAAAACATGTATATAGTGCTGCTTATGTTTATAAAATTGTACAGGGGCTTCCCTGGTGGCACAGTGGTTGAGAATCTTCCTGCTAATGCAGGGGACATGGGTTCGAGCCCTGGTCTGGGAAGATCCCACATGCTGCGGAGCAACTAGGCCTGTGAGCCACAACTACTGAGCCTGCGCGTCGGGAGCCTGTGCTCTGCAACAAGAAAGGCCGCGATAGTGAGAGGCCCGTGCACCGCAATGAAGAGTGACCCCCACTTGCCACAACTAGAGAAAGTCCTCGCACAGAAACAAAGACCCAACACAGCCAAAAAGATAAACAAATGTGGGGTTTAAAAAAATAAAATAAAGTTGTACAAATATAAGAACCGAGAGGAGGCACATTAAAATAGTAATCATTGTATATGGTAATTTGATTTCTCTTCTTGGTATGTATAATGAGTTGATATTTTCTAAATTTTCTGAAACAAACTCACGATCTTAAAATCAGAAATTAGCATAATCAAAAAAGAGAAAAGAAAATATAATACAAAGATAAAAAGACAAATAGAATTAATTACAAAAAGAACATTTCTAAAACTAATTTTTAATGATTAGAATGATTTGAAAAGAGGAATTAACAGGAAAAAAGAAATAGTGAGCATGAAGACAATTCAATATTCAGCCTGCAATGAATGTAGCTAACACTATTAGATTTTGGCTTATATTTTTACTTTTTCAAAGGTAAAGTTAGAGAACAGATAGAAGACAATTCAACATATTGAAGGTAGCAAACGATTTTTAAAAGGTTGATTAAAGTCTCATCTGTTTTTCCCTACTTACATTGCTTTCAATTTAGAGCCCATGTCTCCACCAGCAGGAAAACTTAAAAGGACCAATTATATTAGTTTTAACTTTTAATTTTTAAAAAGGTGGAACTTAATAACAAAAAGAGGGACATCAGAGAGTATGATTAAATAATCATGAGAGGTGGTTAAATAAAAGTCCAAGTCAAATAAATTTTAAAAGCATAGTCTAGTCACAGGCTGTGTTCAGGCCTCTGATGCTGATGTGTGCCACTGGTAAACTCACTCTTCATTATTTAGCTCAGGCAAGATCCTAGAATGCAACAGCCAGTTTTCCTCTGCACATTTAGGTTCTATTCAGACTTGTCCAGCTGTAGGTCTTGGCTTTGTCACACCCTCAGTTCAGTTCTCCAGCCCATGGGTCCCCCTCTAGTCTTGGCCCTGTGGTTGACAAGTCCTATCACAGCTGGTCCTGTGGCCAGCTGGCTGGCTCCAAGCTCAGTGTGGCAACCCCACCCTGAAAGAAAGAGGGGCTTGGGAAGACTTGCTCTCTCTCTCTGATCAAGCAACTTTGTCCCCTTGAATCGGCTTTGACTTCCTCACTTTGGTACAGAGCAGTCTAGATATAGGACTCTCAACCAGGGGTGTGTGGGTCTCTGTGCTGCCTTCCTCCTACATAATACCTGCATCCATCTGAAATTCAGAGACCAGAAGTGAGAAAACATCTAAAAGTCTGATTCACCTACATCTCTGCCCATCTTTCTACTATAAATTCCCTGGGGGAAGGGAAATTTCCCTCTCCTTCATCCAGTCTGAATACTTCCTCCAGGGCATACTATTCTGTGTTCCTCCATAATCTGTGATCTCGTGTTGTAATTCTAAAACTGTAGATAAACTACTTTTTGCCTCTATACAGTTTGTGTTCCTTAGAAGCATTTACTTTAGAGTTGATTTTATTAATGCCTTTACTTCATAGAATTGGTGCTCTCATATTTGAAGAAATATGGATATTCATGTCAGTGAGATTACCTATGAGAAAAATGCTAGAAGATATACCCGTATCACAGTGCCTTTTAATTTATAGATCTTTTCCCCAAAGAAACTGCCTCTTCCTTTGTAATTCTTTGTCTTACTATACAAATTATTTTAATTTCTTAGTGTTTTATCTTATTTCTACCATATGATTATACTTAATGTATATGACAATTTAGCACAATCTATTTTTAGAAAAATAATGTGTGAATTTTCCATGTAAAAATATATATCATTGAACACAAATAAACATACCAGTAGTTTGTTCTTTTTACATGAATTCATTCTGAAAATACCTTCTTTTCTGGGAATTGTCATAGATGCTAAATATTTTAAGATCTTTAGTTTCCAATGTAAAAAAGACAAAAAAAGTTAATTAGTGCATTTTCCCTTAAGTATAATCTTATTTAAAGAGTGTTTTGGGAATCAGTTGTTTCTATGGTAACTCAGAATTCAAGTGGAATTACAACCTGCTGAAGCGTGATCCATTTGATCAATCTCATGAAAGAGACTTAGAAAAATACTACTTAAAAGGAGTGAAGGCATTAGTTTTCTTCAAGTAAATTCTTGGGGAAAAAGACAGCACTTCTTTGTGCTTACTGTGTTGTGTTCACTTCACTGCTTCAACCAAATTCCAGTATAATGTATAATGGTTCAATTACAGGAATAGGACTTAGGAGTTCTTCACTGGTAAAGAAAAGTCCATAAAACAATATAATCACAGGTTATAGAGGTTAGGAGCCCAAATTTTATCATTACCCCAGCTTCCCTTGGAGTTCCAAACTTTTTCAGCTGTACACAAAGAACTGATCACAGAATCAGGAACTCAGTACAATTTTAACAGTTAAACACGCATACAATCTACTCAAATGCATAACAGTCTAAATTTTTAGAGAACAAAACTTAGATAAGGAAGCTTGAGTAAGGTTTTTCTCTTCTCATCTGAATATACGTGGTTGATCCCCTCCAGATAGTGCCACACCACTTTACCTTTGAGATTCAGGTTTGATGACTGGTAATAAAGTGGCAAGAATAGGAAAGATGCCTTACCAGATTTTGCCCTTGGATGAAGAGGAGCAAAGTGCCCTGGGTATCCGATATGTCAAAAAATTGGAACAGCAATGATTTTTTTCTTAAAGTATGAAAGTGAATGTGGAGTAAACAGAGAAAAAAGCATGGGAAGAGCACTGAAAGTTCTCTCTCCACTGTGGCTTCTTCAGGTTACTCAAATCTCTATTCATAATCTTCCAAATATAAATTAAGAAACACCCTCAGATTCAGATTTTTTTATGAGAATTAAATTGATTCATCACATCTAGTAGGTTCTTATTGATCATAATAGTTCACTACTATAAAACTGTTTATTTAAATAGCATATTCTTGATTTTAAAGATTATACTGTAATATTGAATAAAATTTTGATTTGAAAAATGTACTGTTCACTAGCTGATTTTCTTTTTCTACATGAAAACAGGAGTACATCCAGTTTATTAATTATTGAATTAAACATAGTGATGTTACCAGTCTTAGAAGGATAGTGTGAGTATTAGATAGTGTTTATAAAAAAGTTTTATGAACTCTAAAGGGATAGAAATTTTAACCGACATATTATCTTTTGCAGTGTGATAAAATCTTCCTATTTGAATTGGACAAGTAAAATAGGTATAAATATATTATATTTTTATTTTATAAATAAATATAGCAATTATGAATCTCTATCACAATAGTCAGATTCAGGCCTTCAAGAACTAAAGCTTTATTTTTAATATCTCATCCTCTAGTATTGTCTTCCATTGGACTGGCAGATGAACTGGGACCCACACATACAACCCCATCTGTATAGAAGGGATTGTGCCCTAGTTGTTTCTTACAGACAACTGAAGGATTAAAGGGAGTGGGGCCAACACTCAGACAACATGAGTTATTGCAAAACTATCTCTCATCACTTTCTTGATGATGTCCATGAGTTTAGTATGTTTCTACAGCTTCCCAAGATACTTTTTTTAAACTGCTTATCTTATCTATCTGGAGCTACTTATGCAACAAACCTCTCTCATTTTGTTGCCTTTCTCTAACACTTCCAATGTGAGTGAATGAACACTTTGTTCTAGTCTTACAGAAATATTTTTCTTGTCTTAGAGGAAAAGCTATACCCATAAAGATGCTTCTCCAAGGTTGCTCTTCTATGATTCCAAATTTCCTCCTCCACTTTTACCTTTTTTTATTAACTTTATGCTCTCCCAAGGAATTAGGTATTTAGTGTACAAAGAGTAGAATGGCTTGACCTTACGTCTCATTTCTTCCCTACCACATACTTTCCAGACAACAGTAAAGAATATAACTTTCTAACTTCATGAAAGCAAGTAAGGAAAAGGTAACTATACTGGAAGAAACAGTATATGTTATTCATTCAAATTATCATCCAAGCAGATAGTTTAAATATGTAAGCACATTGAGAAAATTTGCTTTGTGCTTGTATCAATCAGAATAGTTAGGTTATGCTGAGACAGCAAATACTCCCTAAATTTTGTGCTTCAACAATAACTATTTTTGTTTTGTTTCATTGTTGTTATTCATTTTATTGCAGGTCTTCTAGTAAGTCTTTTCTGTATCACTGCTGGCTTAACTCAGGGACCTGGGTTGCTGGGGCAGCTGCTGTCTGGAAAGTGCTATTGTTGTAACAGAGGGAAAAGAAAAGGTCTTGAATTGTCAATTACATATACTGGCCTAGAAATAAAATTATTTGGCCAATACAAGTCAACCAAATGGTTTCCTGCAAATCAAAGAACTTGCCTAGAAGAAAACATCTGAAAGTAGCCCCAAGGGCCACCACAGTTCTGTGCATTAGTGTTAAATGTATTTTCATGTCTGTCTTTGCCAAGAAGCATAATCATTTAATGGAAGGATTTAAAAATAAAGTGAATGAACGGAGTTAGTGTCTCCCCACAACTAGGGCACCTGCCGGCTACTGGTGGGGGATTTTGATGCCCAAGAAGATGGGAGGCACCCCAAAGTGAACTAGTAGGATGTAGGGGACTGAGGGAGGAGGAGAAGTGGAGGCCAGACAAGATCGGTGCCCCTGAGGCCGGGGAGATCAGGAGAGGCAGGCAGGAGAGGCCCTCCAAGAGGAAAGGGAGAGGAGTAGAAGGCATTTGCCCTGCCCACTCAGGCACGGGAAGCCTACTGAGCTCCCAGGCTGAACCCCTGCCCTTCAAAGCCTCCCCAGGCCACGTGGGTCCTTGGGGGCACAGGAGGGAGACCTGGGAGGTCAGGAGAAGCAGATGGAAGGAGCCAACAGGAGGATCAGGAGAGGAGAGGAGAGTGTCTGCCCTGAGCACTCAAGCCCTGGAAGCCTGCTGGCCTCCCAGGTGAGGTCCCCTCCCCTCTGAGACCAGGGCTGGAGGTACACCTGGACCCCTTCTGTTCCTTGAGCCTAAGCCCCACCCCCCACAGCTCCCAGAGCCTTTTCCAGCCCTGTGGGTCCTGAGCATTGGCCCCGCCCACCACCCAAACTTCACCCTTGCTTAGGCCTCACCCTCCACAGCCAAGGCCTTTTCCCTTTCCCCCACTCTCCTTTTTTTTTTACTATTGTGGTACTAATATACCTTCTGGTTGTTGATTCATCTATATTTTTTATTTTTATCTTCTTTCTAACATATCTGAAATTTCCTAGTCTAATTTTATTTTTAACTTTGTTATTGTTCTCTATTTTTTTTTTGTTTTTGCTGCTCCACGTGGTTTGTGGGATCCTGGTTCATGAGCCAGGGGTCAGGCCAAAGCTCCTGGGATGGGAGCTCTGAGTCCAAACCACTGGACTAACAGAGAACCTCAGACCCCAGGGAATATTCAACAGAGTGAGGTCTCACAGAGTTCCTCATCTCAGCACCAATATCCAGCTCTACCCAATAATTTACAAACTCCAGTGTTGGAAGCCTCAGACCAAACAACGAGTAAGACAGGAATACAATCCCACTCATAAAAAAAAAGAAAAAAGAAAAAAGAAAATGAGATGGCAAAAGAATATGTCAAGATGAAGGAACAAGGTGAAAATGTACAAGACCAAATAAATGAAAAGGAAATAGGCAAATCTACCTGAAAAAGAATTCAGAGTAATAATAATAAGATGATCCAGAATCTCAGAAATAGAATGGTGGTATGGATTGAGAAAATACAAGAAATGTTTAATAAAGGTCTAGAAGAACTAAAGAACAAACAGAGATGAGCAATACAATAACTGAAATGAAAAATACACTAGAAGGAATCAATAACAGAATAAGTGAGGCAGAGGAACGAATAAGTGAGCTGAAAGACAAAATTGTGGAAATAACTGCTGAGGAACAGAATAAAGAAAAGAGAATGAAAATAATTGAAGACAATCTCAGACACCTCTGAGACAACACTAAACACACCAACATTCGAATTATAGGTGTCCCAGAAGAAGAGAAAAAGAAAGGGTCTGAGAAGATATTTGAAGAGATTATAGTGAAAAACTTCCCTAACATGGGAAAGAAAATAGTCACCCAAGACCAGGAAACACAGAGAGTCACATACAGGATAAACCCTAGGAAAAACATACCAAGACACATATTAATCAAACTAAAAAAAATATAAATTCAAAGAAAAAATATTAAAAGCAGCAAGGGAAAAACAAAATAACATACAAAGGAATCCCCATAAGGTTATCAGTTGATTTTTCAGTGGAAACACTGCTGGCCAGAAGGGAGTGACAAGATATACTTAAAGTGAGGAAAGAGAAAAACTTACAACCAAGATTACTCTACCCAGCAAGGATCTCATTCAGATTCGATGGAGAAGTCAAAAGCTTTTCAGGCATGCAAAAGCTAAGAGAATTCAGCACCACCAAACCAGCTTTACAGCAAATACTAAAGAAACTTCTCTAGGTGGGAAACACAACAAAAGAAAAAGACACACACAAACAAACCTAAAACAATTAAGAAAATGGTAATAGGAGCATAACATATGGATAATAACCTTGAATGTAAATGGATTAAATGCCCCAACCAAAAGGCACAGACTGGCTGAATGGATACAAAAATAAGACCCATATATATGCTGTCTACAAGACACTCACTTAGGACTTAGGGACACATACAGACTGGAAGTGAGGGGATGGAAAAAGATATTCCATGCAAATAGAAATCAAAAGAAAGCTGGAGTAGCAATACTCATATCAGATAAAATAGACTTTAAAGACTGTTGCAAGAGATAAGGAGGGATACTACATATTGATCAAAGGATCAATCCAAAAAGAATATACAACAATTATAAATGTTTATGCACCCAACATAGGAGCACCTCAATACATCAGGCAAATGCTAACAACCAAGAAAGGGGGAATCAACAGTAACATAATAATACTAGGTTATTTAACACCCCACTTATAACAATGGACAGATCTTGCAAAATGAAAATAAATAAGAAAACACAAGCTTTAAATGACACAATAGACCAGATAGATTTAATTGATATTTATATATCATTCCACCCAAAGTGGCAGACTACACTTTCTTCTCAAGTGCACATGAAACATTCTCCAGGATAGATCACATCTTGGGTCACAAATCAAGCCTTGGAATATTTAAGAAAATTGAAATCATATTAAGCATCTATTCTGACCACAACATGATGAGACTGGAAATCAATTACACGAAAAATACTGTAAAAAAACACAAATAAATGGAGTCTAAGCAGTGCACTACTAAATAACAAAGAGATCACTGAAGAAATCAAGGAACAAATTAAAAATACATAGAAACAAATGACAATGAAAACACGAATACCCAAAACCTATGGGACGCAGCAAAATTAGTTCTAAGAGGGAAGTTTATAGCAATTCAATTTCACTTCAAGAAACAAGAAAATCTCAAAAAAAAAAACCAAAACAATCTAACCCTACACTTAAAACAACTAGAGAAAGAAGAGCAAAGAAAACCCAAAGTCAGTAGAGGAAATAAATCATAAAGATCAGAGCAGAAATAAATGAAATAGGAATGAAGAAAACAATAACAAAGATAAATAAAACTAAAAGCTGGTTGTTTGAGAAGATAAACAAAATTGATAAACCATTAGCCAGACTCATCAAGAAAAAAAGGGACAGGACACAAATCATAAAATTAGAAATGAAAAAGGAGAAATCATAATTGACACTGAAGAAATACAAAGGATTATAAGAGACTACTACAAACAACTATATGCCAATAAAACGGACAACCATGAAGAAATGGACAACCATGAAGAAATGGACAAATTCTTGGAAAGGTGCAATTTTTCAAGACTGAACCAGGAAGAATTAGAAAATATAAACAGACCTATCACAAGTAATGAAATTGAAACCGTAATTTAAAATCTTCTAACAGGGGCTTCCCTGGTGGCACAGTGGTTGAGAGTCCGCCTGCCGATGCAGGGGACGTGGGTTCATGCCCCAGTCCGGGAAGATCCCACATGCCGTGGAGCGGCTGGGCCCGTGAGCCATGTACGCTGAGCCTGTGTGTCCAGAGCCTGTGCTCCGCAACGGGAGAGGCCACAACAGTGAGAGGCCTGCATACCGCAAAAAAAAAAAAAAAAAAAAAAATCTTCTAACAAACTAAAGTCCAAGATGAGATGGCTTCACAGGTCAATTCTCTCGAACATTTAGAGAAAACACCGAACCTTCTCAAACACTTCCAAAGAATTGCAGGGGGAGAAAAATTCCTAAATTCATTCTATGAAGCCACCATTACACTGATACCAAAACCAGAAAAAAAATCACAAAAAAAGAAAATTATAGACCAATATCACTGATGAACATAGATGCAAAAATCCTGAACAAAATACTAGCAAATAGAATCCAACAGCACATTGAAAGGATCATACACCCTGATCAAGTGGGATTTATCCCAGGGATGCAAGCATTCTTCAATGTATGCAAATCAATCAATGTGATACACCACATTAACAAATTAAGGAATAAAAACCACATAATAATCTCAATAGATGCAGAAAAAGCTTTTGACAAAATTCAACACCTATTTATGATTAAAAAAACTCTCCAGAAAATGGGCATAGACAGAACCTACCTCAACATAATAAAGGCTGTATATGACAAACACATGGTGAAAAACTGAAAGCATTTCCACTAAGATCAGGAACAAGACAAGGATGTGCACTCTCACTACACTTATTTAACCTAGTTTTGGAAGTCCTAGCCACAGCAATCAGAGAAGAAAAAGAAATAAAAGGAATACAAATTGGAAAAGAAGAAGTAAAATTGTCACTGTTTGCCGATGACATGATACTATACATAGAAAATCCTAAAGATGTCACCATAAAACTACTAGAACTAATCAATGAATTTGGTAAGGTTGCAGGATACAAAATTAATGCACAGAAATCTCTGGCATTGCTATATACCAACAACAAAAAATCAGCAAGAGAAATTAAGGAAATTCTCTCATTTACCATTGCAACAAAAATAATAAAATACCTAGGAATAAGCCTGCCTAAGGAAGTGAAAGACTTGTACTTAGAAAACTATAAAACACTGACAAAAGAAATAAAAGATGACATAAACAAGATGGAGAAATATACCATGTTCTTGGATTGGAAAAATCAATATTGTAAAATGACTATACCACCCAAAGCAATGTACAGATTCTATGCAATACCTATCAAACTACCAATGGCATTCTTTAGAACAAAAAATTTTACAGTTTGTATGGAAACACAAAACACTCTGAATATCAAAAGCAATATTGAGAAAGAAAAACGGAGTTGGAGGAATGAGGCTCCCTGACTTCAAAGTATACCACAAAGCTGCAGTTATCAAGCCAGTATGGTACCAGCACAAAAATAGAAATATAGATCAATGGTACAGGATAGAATGCCCAGAGGTAAACCCACACATATATGGGCACCTAATTTATGACAAAGGAGGCAAGAACATACAAAGGAGAAAAGATAGCCTCTTCAATAAGTTGTACTGGGAAACTGGATAACTACATGTAAAAGAATTAACTTAGAACACTACCTAACACCATACACAAAATAACCTCCAAATGGATTAAAGACTTAAATGTAAGACCAGACATTATAAAACTCTTAGAGGAAAATATAGGAAAAACATTCATTGACATAAGCCACAGCAAGATCTTTTTTGACCCACCTACTAGAGTAACAGAAATAAAAACAAAAATAAACAAATGCAACTTAAACTTAAAGTATCTTGCAGAACAAAGGAAACCGTAAACAAGACAGAAAGACAACCCTCAGAATGGGAGAAAATATTCACAGATGAAACAAGAGACAAAGAATTAATCTCCAAAATATACAAACAGCTCATGGAGCTCAATATCAAGAAAATAAAATTTCCAGTTATAAAATGCACAGAAGACCTACATAGACATTTCACCAAGGAAGACATACAGATGGCCAAGAGGCACATGGAATGATGCTCAACATCACTAATTATTAGAGAAATGCAAATCAAAACTGCAATGAGGTATCACCTCATGCCAGTCAGAATGGCCATTATCAAAATATCTAGAAATATTTCTTGGCAAGGGTGTGGTGAAATGGGAACCCTCTTGCACTGTTGGTGCGAATGTAAATTGATATAACCACTATGGAAAATGATTTGGAGTTTCCTTAAAAAATTAAAAATAGAACTACCTTATGAACCAGCAATCTCACTACTGGGCATAGACCCCGAGAAAACCTTAATTCATAAAGAGACATGTACCACAATGTTCATTGCAGTACTATTTAAAATAGCCAGAGCATGGAACCAACCTATATGTTCATCAACAGATGAAAGGGTAAAGAAGATGTGGCACATATATACAATGAAATATTAGCCATAAAAAGGAATGAAATTGAGTTATTTGTAGTGAGGTGGATGGACATAGAGTCTGTCATACAGAGTGAATTAAGTCAGAAAGAGAAAAACAAATACTGTATGCTAATGCATATATATGAAATCTAAATAAAATAAAATAAAATGGTACTTATGAATCTAGTGGCAGGGCAGGAATAAAGAGGTGGACAGCGAATGGACTTGAGGACATGGGGTGGGAGGGGGAAGCTGGGGCAAAGTGAGAGTAGCATCAACATATATACACTACAGAATATTAAATAGTTGGCTAGTGGGAAGCAGCATCATAGCACAGGGAGATGGGCTTAGTGCTTTGCAGTGACCTAGAGGGGTGGGATATGAAGGATGGGAGGGAGGATCAAGAGGGAAGGGACATAGGGACATGTGTATGCATATGGCTGATTCGCTTTGTTGTGCAGCAGAATCTAACACATTATTGTGAAGCAATTATAGTCCAATAAAGATCTATCAAAAAAATAATAAATGGAATGATTTTGACATCCTCTAATTCTCCAAAAATTTTAGACCAACCTAAAATAGGCAACTTAGTAAGCCAAACAGTTTGAAAATTGAGAGCTGCTTTTTCTTCTTGACATCACTCAATAAATTTTTTCCAAAATATTGATTACGTATTTATTTGGAAATTACTAAGCAACTTGCCTTGGAAAACACATTTTAAAAATGGCTGATATTGACATCAAGGGATTTAGAATTTAATGATGAAGAAAATTTATGTAAATAACTTTTACCCTGCAATTCCAATAAAATCACTCTTGTGAAATTCACAAATACCTACTTGATTGCATAATTATTGGTCAACTCCTAGTTCTCTTTTTAATAGACCCTCTCCAGCTTGTAACATATCATTATTACTACTTCCTCTTTCAGTACCTCCCTCCACCCCACCACCTGTACCTTATCTTCTAGCACATTCTCTTTGTTGCAGATATACAAGTAATTTTTCTAGCTGCATTTTTTCATTTGATCTCCAGACTTCTATAATCCACCATCTAATTTACATCAACACTGCTATAGCTAAAAGAAAACTCAAAAGTATCATGCCTAAAATTTTACTCTGACTTTTCCCTCCCCAAGTGCATCTTTCTCTCACTTTACCCATCTCATTAAGAAACACAACCATTCATTTATTATGAGCGACTTTCTTAAAGTCCCATTTGAAGGTTCTCTATAGTTGTTACACACTCCAAACTCCTCATCCAGCACTTCAGCAAATGTTATCAACCATACATTCAACTGTACATGATAACTTCATTACCTTCACCATTAAGTACACACACACACACACACACACACACACACACACACACACACGTCCAATGTACTATCATTTCTATGTGAATTTGTTCTGTTGACCTAAAACAAATAGACTGCCAGCAAAGATGAGTTGACTTGTGAAGAGCAGAGAATTGCAAATCGGATTCTGCAAGCATATTTGCCAGCAAGGGAAGGAGAACGCTATTATAGAGGCAGAAACAAAGTTGGGGGGCTACAGTAAACAAACAACCATGGATTTTCACTGCCTGAGTCCTTGCCAGAAAACAAGAGTAGCCTTCCTGTTGGGCTCTGATATCATCACAGGGCATGAAAGCTCCTCTTCGTGCTTCATCACTCTGTTTAATTGAGGTTTCTGTTTATCAATTTTTAACATTTTCCCTTCTTAGGATTTTTCTCTGAAAGCATTGTTGATCAAGAGTCAGGCTTTCTGGGTTCAGTTACTCTTTGTCCCTCAATGTCAGGAAAGACCTTCCTGGATGAAGTGTCTGACATCCAAAGGAAAGGTCACGGCTTGAAATCTATTAAAGTCACATTTGAGCAATACAGGGAGGGGTAGGAGGGAGAGCTTTCAGATTTTTTTTATCTGAAGTCCATATGTGATCAGGATCATAGACACTGAAGATCATCTGATGTGTTATGTCATCATCAAAGGTTGGTTACGAACTTGCAACAGGCCTGTCTGGATATCTTGGGAAAGCTCTCATCAGATGTCATCTGCTTTATCTCCAAGAAATCTTTACTCTCTGGGTTACCAAATAATGTGCAGATCCAGTCAGGGTTTTGTACTTTCTTTAGGTGTGTCACGTGACTCCAAAAGTCAATTCTTTGGAGTTTGGCAGCACAAGGATTGATTGGCAGTATCTGATGAAGAGAGTCCTTCTGGAGGTGCCTTTCTATCAAATAAAATCTCCAGGTAGCAAGGTGTGATGCTTAAGGTCTTCATCTCCAAACAGTGCAGTGTGAAAAGATTTCTCCACCAAAACATGGATACTTTTAATAGATGTAATTAAGCACCTGAAATATTGGAGTATCTTTTCCTTTTATTGATTGTTGGTCAAAAAAAGCAGGAACCAAGTGCATTGGGCATCCCATGACTATCTCAAAGGATGAGTTTATGAGTTCCAAAGGGGGTGGATCTGAGATTTAGAAAGACCGACAGCAGTGTTTTTGCCAATGTATTCTGAGAGCCTTTAAAATGTTGCCAATTGAGAATTAACAGTGCCATTAGAGCATTTGACTAAACCAGAGGAATGAGGGTAGGAGGCACAGTAGAAGTGTTGTAAAACCAGATGAAGTTAAATAGTCTGTACAGACGTGTACCTGACCAATAAAATGGGTCCTTCTGCCACAATAAAGTATAGAGGAGTTTCCCAGGTAGGAATAATCCTTTTTTTTTTTTTTTCCAAAAAGATTGCAAGGGATGGCTTCAGTCCAGTTTGAAAACATACAGACCATGCCTGCAATATATTTATATCCATTAGATGGAGAATGTTGCATGAAAGCCTTTTGCCAGACCTCGAATGGTTCATTAAGCAGTTTAAAATGTCTGGGAGCAGTACAAACAGACTTTCTTGGGTTGTACTTCAGACAACTAGGACAAGTAAGTTAGGCAGTTTTGTGGCCTTGCTAATGTTTCCCCAACAATATAGATTTGTTAAAGCTATCATTTTGTCAGTAGACCAATGGTTGAATCATATACATTGGTGAAGAGTGGAAATTTAGAGTCTCCAGTAGGGCTGGGTTATTTGGTCTAAACCAGAATTTTCTATTTTTATCAAACTAACAATTGTTGAATTTCCAATCTTGTTTTTCCTTTTCTGAGGCTAATTTTTGGGGTTCTCTAGACAGTGTTTCTAAGTTATCACTTGGGTAGATAGCCCATTGGACCATGGCAGATATTTGGCTGCTGTTGGCCCCTTTAGGGCATCATTCCTTATGGAAATATCAGCAATGTGATTATCCTTAACTTCCAGAGAGACAACAGCTAAAATGGTAGTTTAAAATATTGCATTCAATAATTTTTAAACATAGGGCCATTTTAAATTTTATTTCCACTGGAAGTAAGAAAGCCACACTGTTTCCAGAACAATTCAAAATCATGAGTTACTCCACATGCATATCTTTATCAGTATAAATGTTGATAGTTTTGCCCTTAGCTAAAGTGCAAGCTCATGTAAGAGCATATAATTAAGCTTGCTGGGATGAAGTAACCATAGGTAAAAGATGCTGCCTCAACAATATCAAAAGGAGTTGAAATAGCATACCCTATTTGTATGTACAAATAGAAATGTGAACTACAAGTTAGTGTTACCCAGAGAAATTTCCTGTAGATCACAAAGAGTCAGAAGGTCTTCCATCAGCATCAATCAGTCATGAGAGACTTTGTTGGTAGACAGAGGAGAGAAGGGTAACAGGTTTAAAGTCATTACAATCTAAATGAGTTATGTGAGGAGCAGTCAACAAAAGGACTTCCTAGGAGGTGAAGCCACTGACTGAGAAATGTTGAGTGTGATGAGAATTCATGAGAATTTGGTCTTAACCCAAACGGCAGTGCCTGTAATTTCAAGGCAAAGGGGGTATCCCTGGGCCACAGGGTCCAGTTTCTGGCTGTAATACCCTATGAGTCAATGGTGCTCCCTATGTTTTTGGATGAGTACCCCAAGAGTATCCCCTTCCTTTTCATATACAAAGAGGAGAAAGGGATCTGATAATTGGAATGCCCAAGGGCAAGTGGAATTAGCAATTCTCTTTTAAGGCCTTAAAATCTATGTCATCTGATTCTTCCCATAAAATTGGATCAGGGTTGTTATTTCTTAGTAAAACTTACAGAGGTTTGACCACAAGAGAGAAGTTTGTAATCCAAGTTTGAAAATAATTAATTAGCCTCAGAAAACCTTGCAATTGTCACTTAATTTTGGGTTTGGAAAAATTAGGACACCATGAAGTCTGTCTGGATCTAGGTGTTTCCAGTGTTCTGACATCTGATACCCTAAATATCAAACCTGGGTTTGGACAAACTGCAATTTTTTTTGGCAACCTTATGTCTCTTTAAGGCTAAAAACTTTAGCAAGTGGATGCTGTCTTTTTGTGTGGAAGCTTGAGTAGGAGAGCAAAGGAGCAAATAATCCACATCCTGAAACTAGTAGAAACTCAAGGAAACTTTATGTCCTACAGGTCAGCCTTTATTTATTGGGAGAAACAGAAAGGACTTGCAGTACAACCCTGAGGCATTACTGTCCAGATGATTTTTTTCTTTTCCCAAATGTACACAAAAATGTACTGGCTAACTTCAACTGGAATACTAAAGAATGTACTGCATAAATCAATTACAGTAAAGAATTTTCTTCAGGTGAGAATGGGTCTTAGTAATGTATGAGGGTTAGACAGAACACTATGTTGAGGGATAACAAGGTTGTTTATTGCTCAGAGTCCTGGAAAATCCTCCATCCTCAGCCCTTAGGTTTTCTCAGTGGGAAAATAGGAATATTACAGGGACTAATACAAGATATAAAAAGGCCTTGAGTCTTATAATTTTCTATTATATATTTTATGCTTTAAAAGACCTCTTTACCTATAGGATATTGATTACTTCTGGGAAGAGGTTTTGCGGGATCTATCTGAATATTGATGGGATGTGTGCTGTAAACTTTGCCAATATCAGTTAGAGATTTTTCGCATAAGGAGGTTGGTAGCTGATTCAATAGAAACAAATGATCATTGTTTTAGAATCAGCTCTAGTACCGTCAGAGAGAGCGAGAGAGGGAATAAAAAAGTCAAAGGGTCATTTCATTCACCTTGTTGGTTACTTTTATGGCTATTGTCAAGTTCTAGAATTATTTTCCTCTTTTGGGAGAAGGACATTTCTGAATGATACTTCCCTGAGATGTCTTGGCCTAGATGGACAGGGTTGGAAGAACTAAGGAGGAAAGGACATGTATCTCTCAAAGGACCTAAACAAAAGGGAATAGGCTGAGTAATCTCCACCACTTCAACTGTTTTTTTCTGAGGTGGGGCTACTTTGTACTAGTGGGGTTGAGCACAAAGAGTGTGGCTCTGGTATCATTAGGACTGAAAGAGATTCATCCCTAACTTGGAGAAATATTTCTCCAAGCTGATTAAGACAGAAGATTGGGAAAATCTCCCGTAGTTCCTTGGAGTCCCATTATAGAGAATTGGGAGGATATTGAAAAGGCTGGTTAAAAGACTGAAGGTGCCTAAAGTGCTTAAATTTGTAACAATCTCTTTTCCAATGTCTTGGCTCTTTGCAATAATAGCAGAAATTAGGACGGTTTTGATTTCACTAAGGGGCGTCCATTTGCTGGAGTTAAAGGATTTTGGCAGTCTTCCTTTGACGTGGCTCATCTAGAGTGTGAAGAGAGATGGTTTGCCAATCTAGAGTGGACATAGCTTCCTATTCCATCCTGGTCCTTTTTAAGAGAAGGGGAATGTCCTGGCTCAGCCCATTAACAGAGTTGAAAGCTACCCAGGTGAAATCAACATCTGAAGAATGATTAGAATTTTCTTTAAAAATAATCTGAGGGGCTTCCCTGGTGGTGCAGTGGCTGATGCAGGGGACACAGGTTCGTGCCCCGGTCCGGGAGGATCCCACGTGCCGTGGAGCGGCTGGGCCCATGAGCCATGGCCGCTAAGCCCGCGCATCCGGAGCCTGTGGTCCGCAACGGGAGAGACCACAACAGTGAGAGGCCCGCGTACCGCAAAAATAAATAAATAAATAAATAATAATCTGAACTTGATTGTAATAGTCATAAACAAGTTCATCAGATTTTTGTGTGGTAGCCTGAATGTTGTTCTAATCGACAGGCTTTGGAAAAGCCTTAGGAATTGCTCTATGAAGTTGCCTGGAAATTGCCTGATCCTGGTCATATAATAAGTAGTTAGAAGCCTGGTCTCCCAGTTGTAATTCTAGAGATCTCAAAGGATTTCCCACTTAGAGATTTTTACCCAATATTGTGTTTGGTCTTCATCAACAAACATATGGACTAGCTCATACAGGTCAGAGACTCCAGGTTGATAAGTCTGAATGACTATATTAAATTCCTCAGCAAATCTGTGAGGATCTTTAAAACTTTGGGAAAATCTTTGACTTTGACTCTCAGTACAGTTTTAATCCAGGGAATTTAATTCAGGCCCAAAATTTAATTGTTTGGCCTCTGGATCCTTAATTTTCAAAGGGATATATTTGACAAGTTCAGAGAAAAAGGGAGAGTGAAAGTTTCAGGGAAAATGGAAAGTTTGGCAAGGGAATTAATATTCCGGAACTGTGGGTATAATGGGGCTTAGGGGTGAGTTTAGATCCAGGAGAAAGATGTAACTTCAAACTACAAGGTTGGTGAGAAAAGTAGTGAGCAAAAATGGGTTCAAGTGTGGGTACCACACCTGTTTGCTCACCAATCCATGAACCTTCAGTTTTTATGTTTTCTGGACCCCATATGGGCCACCAAAATGTTGAGCTGAAATAGACTGCCAGATATTTCTCCAGAAAAAATAGGCTTATTTGGGATCAGCAGAGAATTGCAATCCAAGGTCTGCAGCCATATTGAGCCACACCCAAGTTCCCCACCCAGCAAGGGAAGGAGAAAGATTTTATAGAGAGAAAAATGAAGTTGAGAGGGCTATAGGAAAAAATAAAAGTTCATAGGTTATTTTTGACTGAGTCCTTGCCAGGAAAGAAGAGGGCTTCTCCTTCCTGTTGGGCTCTGCTATTGTCACAGGGTGTGAGAATGTTTCTTTCTGGTCTTCCAGCTCTATTTAATTTAGGATTCTGTTTATTATTTTTTTATAGTACAATAGCTGTTTGGCTTCTGTTTTGCAACTTTCTACCAACTTCACAATGAATGCTTGTACATGGAAAATAATTACTGAGTGGTGATTGTACACATCAGGCTTGCAGTCAGTCACTTAGCTTGTTATTAACTCTATTGAATGCCTGCTATACAAAAGGGAGTGAACTAGAAATAAAGATGACACACCTATGCCCTTAAAGACTGAATAAATGCTCAATTATATTTAATGTAAGCATCCATTTTTATGCTTTTTTGTTTATAAAGGTGATTCTATTGTGTTTCAGAGAGTCTCATAGTTCTTCTGAGTGTTGTAAAATACCTCCAATAAAAATCAGTCAAAAATATTTCAATAAATCTGGTTTCAATTTATTTTCTCTCTAATCCTCTCAATAATTTAGAGAGGGAAAACCAGCACTGTGCTGAATGAAATAAAGCTTCCCATCAGTAAATTTTTGCAAATGCAGGTTCAAACATTTGTTTTGATTAAGTCAAACTTAATCTTCTGATAGAATTAACTCCACCATATAACTGACAATTTTTTTAATAGATAAAAGAAAATTTTATCTATTTTATAGATAATTTTAGATTATAGAATCTAAATTTTCTATAAATTTATAGAAAATTTTAATAGATAAAAGAAAATAGTTTCACTTACACAAAAAAAATAGTTTTTTTCAGAAAGTCACTAAAATCTTCTAATTTTTACTTGCAATGTGTTTATGAATGGTGATAAGCTCACACACTGGAAATAGTAGTTCAATAACTTTAAAGTGAATAATTTTATTATAAATTGGAAAATTTAAACTGGAAAAGTATGCCAAGCTTTTATTTATTTTCTACCCATTAACTTTATTTTATTTTATGTTTTATTATTTACCATCTTTATTGGAGTATAATTATTTACAGTGTTAGTTTCTGCTGTTTAACAAAGTAAATCAGCTATATGTATACATATAGGCCAATATCCCCTCCCTCTTGCATCTCCCTCTCACCCGCCCTATCCCACCCCTCTAGGTGGTCACAAAGCACCCTGTTGATCTCCCTATGCTATGCAGCTGCTTCCCACTAGCTATCTATTTTACATTTTGTAGTGTATATATGTCCGTGCTACTCTCTCACTTTGTCCCAGCTTACTCTTCCCCCAACCATGTCCTCAAGTTCAATCTCTACATCTGCGTCTTTATTTCTGTCCTGCCCCTGGGTTCATTAGAACCATTTTTTTTTTTTTAGATTCCATATATATGTGTTAGCACACAGTATTTGTTTTTCTCTTTCTGACTTACTTCACTCTGTATGACAGACTCTAGGTAATTCCACCTAACTACAAATAACTCAATATCATTTCTTTTTAAAGCTGAGTAATATTCCATTGTATATATGTGCCACATCTTCTTTATCCATTCATCTGTCGATGGGCACTTAGGTTGCATCCATGTCCTGGATATTGTAAATCGAGCTGCAATGAACATTGTGGTACATGACTCTTTTTTTTTTTTTTATCATATTTACTGGAGTATAATTGCTTTACAATGGTGTGTCAGTTTCTGCTTTATAACAAAGTGACTCAGCTTTACATATACATATATCCCATGTCTCCTCCCTCTTGTGTCTCCCTTCTTCCCACCGTCTCTATCCCAACCCTCTAGGTGGTCACAAATCACCTAGTTGATCTCCCTGTACTATCTGGCTGTTTCTCACTAGCTATCTATTTTACATTTAGTAGTGTATGCATGTCAGTGCTACTCTCTCACTTCACCCCACCTTACCCTTTCCCCTCCCCGTGTCTTCAAGTACATTCTCTACGTCTGTGTCTTTATTCTTGTCCTGCACCTAGTTTCTTCAGAACATTTTTTTTCTTTTTTAGATGCCATATATATGTGTTGGCATACACTATTTGTTTTACTCTTTCAGACTTACTTCACTCTGTATGACAGACTCTAGGTCCATCCACCTCACTACAAATAACTCAATTTTGCTGTTTTTTATGGGTAACATTCCATTTTACATATATGCCACATCTTCCTTATCCATTCATCTGTCAAAGGACACTTAGGCTGTTTCCATGTCCTGGTTATTGTAAACAGAGCTGCAATGAACATTGTGGTACATGGCTCTTTTTGAATTATGGTTCTCAGAGTGTATATGCCCAGTACTGGAATTTCTGGGTCATATGGTAGTTCTATTTTTAGTTTTATAAGGAACCTCCATACTGTTCTCCATAGTGGCTGTAACAATTTACATTCCCACCAACAGTGCAAGAGAGTTCCCTTTTCTCCACGCCCTTTCCAACATTAATTATTTGTAGATTTTTTGATGATGGTCATTCTGACCAGTGTGAGATATCTCATTGTAGTTTTGATTTGCACTTCGCTAATGATTAGTGATGTTACACATTCTTTCATGTGTTTGTTGGCCATATGTATGTCTTCTTTAGAGAAAGGTCTATACAGGTCCTCTGTCCATTTCTGGATCAGTTTGTTTGTTTATTTGATATTGAGCTGCATGAGCTGCTTGTAAATTTTGGAGATTAATCCTTTCTCAGTTGCTTCATTTGCAAATATTTTCTCCCATTCTGAGGGTTGTCTTTTCGCCTTGTTTCTGGTTTCCTTTGCTGTGCAAAAGCTTTTAAGTTTTATTAGGTCCCATGTGTTTATTTTTGTTTTTATTTCCATTTCTCTAGGAGGTGGGTCAAAAAGGATCTTGTTGTGATTTATGTCATGGAGTGTTCTGCCTATGTTTTCCTCTAATAGTTTTATAGTGCCTAGCCTTACATTTAGGTCTTTAATCCATTTTGAGTTTATTTTTGTGTATGTTGTTAAGAAGTGTTCTCATTTCATTCTTTTACACGTCGGTGTTCAGTTTTCCCAGCACCACTTATTGAAGAGGCTGTCTTTTCTCCATTGTATATGCTTACCTCCTTTATCAAAAATAAGGTGACCACATGTGTGTGGGTTTATCTCTGGGTTTTCTGTCCTGTTCCATTGATCTATATTTCTGGTTTTGTGCCAGTACCATACTGTCTTGATTACTGTAGCTTTGTAGCAGAGTCTGAAATCAGGAACTCTGATTCCTCCAGCTCTCTTTTTCTTTCTCAAGTTTGCTTTGTCTCTTCAGAGTCTTTTTTTTTCCATACAAATTGTGAACTTTTTGGTTCTAGTTCTGTGAAAAATGACATTGGTGGTTTGATAGGGATTGCCTTGAATCTGTAGATTGCTCTGGGTAGTAGAGTAATTTTCACAATGTTGATTCTTCCAATCCAAGAACATGGTCTATCTCTCCATCTGTTTGTATCATCTTTAATTTCTTTCATCAGTGTCATAGTTTTCTGCATACAGGTCTTTTGTCTCCTTAGGTAGGTTTATTCCTAGGTATTTTATTCTTTTTGTTTCAATGGTAAATGGGAGTTTTTCCTTAATTTCTCTTTCAGATTTTTCATCATTAGTGTATAGGAATGCCAGAGATTTCTGTGCATTAATTTTGTATCCTGCTAATTTACCAAATTCATTGATTAGCTCTAGTAGTTTGCTGGTAGCATCTTTAGGATTCTCTATGTATAGTATCATGTCATCTGCAAACAGTGACAGCTTTACTTCTTCTTTTCCGATTTGGATTAGTTTTATTTATTTTTCTTCTATGATTGCTGTGGCTAAAACTTCCGAAACTATGTTGAATAATAGTGGTGAGAGTTGGCTGCTGTGTCTTGTTCCTGATCGTAGTGCAAATGGTTTCAGTTTTTCACCATTGAGAACAATGTTGGCTGTGGGTTTGTCATATATGTCCTTTATTATGTTGAGGGAGGGTCACTCTATGTCTACTTTCTGGAGAGTTTTTATCTTAAATAGGTGTTAAATTTTGTCAAAAGCTTTTTCTGCATGTATTGAGGTTTTCATATGGTTTTTATCCTTCAATTTGTTAATTTGGCATATCACATTGATTGATTTGCAAATATTGAAGAATCCATGCATTTCTGGGATAAACCCCACTTGATAATGGTGTATGATCCTTTTAATGTGCTACTGGATTCTGTTTGCTAGTATTTTGTTGAGGATTTCTGCATCTATGTTCATAAGTGATATTGGCCTGTAGTTTTCTTTTGTTGTGACATCTTTTTCTGGTTTTGGTATCAGGGTGATGGTGGTCTTGTAGAATGAGTTTGGGAGTGATCCTTCCTCTGTGATTTCTTGGAAGAGTTTGAGAAGGATGAGTGTTAGCTCTTCTTTAAATATTTGATAGAATTCACCTCTGAACCATCTGATCCTGGACTTCTGTTTGGTGCAAGATTTTTAATCACAGTTTCAATTTCATTACTTGTGATTGGTCTGTTCATATTTTCTTTTACTTCCTGATTCAGTCTTGGAAGATTATAACTTTCTAACAATTTGTCCATTTCTTCTAGGTTGTCCATTTTATTGGCATATATTTGCTTGTTATCTCTCATGATCCTCTGTATTTCTGCAGTGTCAGGTGTTACTTCTTTTTCATTTCTAATTCTGTTGATTTGAGTCTTCTTCCTTTTCTTCTTGATGAGTCTGGCTAATGGTTTATCAATTTTGTTTATATTCACAAAGAACAAGGTTTTAGTTTTACTGATCTTTGCAATTGTTTCCTTCATTTCTTTTTCATTTATTTCTGATCTGATCTTTATGGTTTCATTCCTTCTGCTAACTTTGGGAGTTTTTTTGCTCTGTTTTCTCAAATTGCTTTAGGTGTAAGGTTAGGTTGTTTGCGATTTTTCTTGTATCTTGAGGTAGGAGTGTATTGCTATAAACTTCCCTCTTAGAATGCTTTTCCTGCATCCCATAAGTTTTGGGTTGTCATGTTTTCATTGTCATTTGTTCCTAGGTATATTTTGATTTCCTCTTTGATTTCTTCAGTGATCTCTTGGTTATTTAGTAGCATATTGTTTAGCTTTCTTGTGTTTGTATTTTTTACAGTTATTTTTCTGTAATTGATATTTAGTCTCATAGTGCTGTGGTAGGAAAAGATACCTGATAAGATTTCAATTTTCTTAAATTTACCAAGGCTTGATTTGCGACCCAAATATGATCTATCCTGGAGAACGTTCCATGAGCACTTGAGAAGAAAGTGTATTCTGTTGCTTTTGGATGGAATGTCCTATAAATATCAATTAAGTCCATCTTGTTTAATATGTCACTTAAAGCTTGTGTTCCCTTATTTATTTTCATTTTGGATGATCTGTCCATTTGTGAAAGTGGGGTGTTAAAGTTCCCTATTATTATTCTGTTACTGTCGATTTCACCTTTTATGGCTATTAGCATTTGCCTTATGTATTGAGGTGCTGCTACTTTGGATGCAAAAATATTTACAATTGTTACATATCATCTGGAATTGATCCCTTGATCATTATGTAGTGTCCTTCTTTGTCTCTTGTAGTAGTCTTTATTTTGAAATCTATTTTACCTGATATGAGTATTGCTGCTCAACCTTTCTTTTGATTTACATTTCCGTGGAACATCTTGTTCCATCTCTTCACTTTCAGTCTGCATGTGTCCCTAGGTCTGAAGTGGGTCTCTTGTAGACTGCTTATATATGGCTCTTGTTTTTTTTTTATCCATTCAGCCAGTCTCTCTTTTGGTTGGAGCATTTAATCCATTTACATTTAAGGTAATCATTGATATGTATGTTCCTATTGCCATTTCCTTAATTGTTTTGGGTTTATTTTTGTAGGTCTTTATTCTTCCCTTCCTCTTTTGTTCTCTTCTCTTGTATTTCTTGCTTAGAGAAATTCCTTTATCATTTGTTGTAAAGCTGGTTTGGTGGTGCTGATTTCTCTTAACTTTTGCTTGTCTGTAAAGTTTTTATTTTCTCCCTTGAATCTGAATGAGATCTTTGCTGGGTTGAGTTATCTTGGTTGTACGTTTTTCCCTTTCATCACTTTAAATATGTTGCCACTCCCTTCTGGCTTGCAGAGTTTCTGCTAAAAGATCAGCTGTTAACCTTATGGGGATTCCCTTGTATGTTCTTTTTTTCTTTTCCCTTGCTGCTTTTAATATGTTTTCTTTGTATTTAATTTTTCATAGTTTGATTAATATGTGTCTTGGCATGTTTCTCCTTGGATTTTACCCACATGGGACTCTCTGCACTTCCTGGACTTTATTGACTATTTCCTTTCCCATCTTAGGGAAGTTTTCAACTATAATTTCTTCAAATATTTTCTCATACCCTTTCTTTTTCTCTTCTTCTTGTGGGACCCCTATAATTCGAATGTTGGTGTGTTTGATATTGTCCCAGTAGTCTCTGAGACTGCCCTCAATTCTTTTTATTCTCTTTTTCTTTATTATGCTCTGTGGTAGTTATTTCCACTATTTTATCTTCAATGTCACTTATCCATTCTTCTGCCTTGGTTATTCTGGTACTGATTCCTTCTAGAGTATTTTTTTTTTTTTTGTGGTATGCGGGCCTCTCACTGTTGTGGCCTTTCCCATTGTGGAGCACAGGCTATGGATATGCAGGCTCAGCAGCCATAGCTCATGAGCCCAGCCACTCCATGACATGTGGGATCTTCCCAGACCAGGACACGAACCCATGTCCCCTGCATCGGCAGGCAGACTCTCAACCACTGTGCCACCAGGGAAGCCCTAGAGTACTTTTAATTTCATTTATTGTGTTGTTCATCATTATTTGTTTGCTCTTTAGTTCTTCTAGGTCCTTGTTAAACGTTTCTTGTATTTTTTCCATTCTATTTCCCAGATTTTGGATCATGTTTACTATCATTACTCTGAATTCTTTTTCAGGTAGACTGCTTATTTCCTCTTCATTTGTTTGGTCTGTTGGGTTTTTACCTTGTTCCTTCATCTGCTGTGTATTTCTCTGTCTTCTTATTTTGCTTAACTTACTGTGTTTGGGGTCTCCTTTTTGCCGGCTGCAGCTTTGTAGTTCCTGTTGTTTCTGGTTTCTGCCCCCAGTGGGTAAGGTTGATTCAGTGACTTTTGTAGGCTTCCTGGTAGAGGGGACTGGTGCCTGTGTTCTGGTGGGTGGGCCTGGATCTTTTCTTTCTGGTGGGCAGGGCCATGTCCAGTGGTGTGTTTTGGCATGTCTGTGAACTTAGTATATTTTTATGCAGCCTCTCTCCTAATTGGTGGGGTTGTGTTCCTTTCTTGCTAGTTTTTTTTGTATGGGATGTCCAGCACTGGAGCTCACTGACCATTGGGTCAAGCAGGTTTTAGTGTTGAGACGGTGGTCTCTGGGAGAGCTCTCACCAATTGATATTATGTGGGGCTGGCAGGTCTCTTGTTGTCCAATGTCCTGAATTCCACTTTCCCTTCTTGGAGGTTCCAGTCTGACATCAGGCCAGAGCCCCAAGACCCTGTCAGCCACACAGAGGTTCCAGTGATTTAAATGTTGACATCATTTGAGATTGATGATTATGCCCATCATAGTACTCTATAGTAATTATGCTGCCAGGGACATATCCTTTTATTTCCTTCCTGCTTCACCTAGTTTCACTTGCTCATAGGGTGTAATGTAGAGGCCTTGTACCCATCACTTTAGACCAGAGTTCCTAGTGCAAAACAGCTGTACCTCCCCATGCTTTTATGAAATAAGATTTTTAAAGTAATTTAAATTTCCATTATTTTGAGAATTATTTCTTTTTGTATGGAATTCTTCTAAGTCCCAAGTGCAAAGGCACTCTTGGTATTTTGGGGAATGGTTCACCTCAAGAGACTCTTATGTCAACACTAAATCATTTAAATTCTTCAGAGTTTTATCTATGCTTCACTGCAGTCCCAGTATTGATACTCTGCTGAAGAACTTTGAGGTACTTGTGTATTTTCCAATTGATTTCTTTGGAGATCACTGCAAAGCACTGCAAGTGTGAGCTTTATAATGACTTCCATGGGGTTTAATGGCTGATGGTTATTTCTTGATGTACTGTTTGTCTGTTCTTGAGCTCTGGAGAGCTAAGTTGTTGTCATCATAGCTGTATAAATTTACATTTCTTCATAACATTAAGGAAAGCCTAAGACTCATTCTCAGGAGACTTTTCTGGTCCTATTTTTGTTTAGTGGTAAAAATATCAAAAGATAGTCCATGCAGATATTCTGTAATCTTGATAGTTTTTTTAGTACTTTAATAAAATTTAAATACAGAAACAATGAGTAGGGAAATAGAGGAAGTTAGCAGAATGTATATGTTTAATGTATATGTTTATTATATAATTAAATTAATTAAATATTTTATATATATGTAATTTTTTTACTTAGATGTTTGAAATGAAGCAAAAAAAAAATAAAAAGTTAAAAGCTTTTGTGTCCAAAGTCTCACAATGATTCATCAATCATAAAGTTTTCTGATGCTTCTTAAAATACATCATCTTGCCTGATTAAATAAAATCATGCCTTTTTTTTTTGTTAGCTGAAGCGTCACTGAATATTCCAGAAATGAGAAGTAAATATGAATACTTCTTTGTTATAGCTGAATATAGAATTTTGTATTGATTTTTTTTGCTGTACACGGGCCTCTTACTGCTGTGGCTGCTCCCGTTGCAGAGCACAGGATCCAGATGTGCAGGCTCAGTGGTCATGGCCCACGGGCCCAGCCGCTCCACGGTATGTGGGATACTCCCGGACCGGGCACGAGCCCATGTTCCCTGCATTGGCAGGCGGACTCTCAACCACTGCACCACCAGGGAAGCCCTTGTATTGATTTTTAACAGAACTTCCAACCTGGACTGGCAACAAGCTTCATGTTGAGCAATTCTACTTCATATTTTTTAGATAATTTCAGCAATGCTTTTAGTTTACTTTTAAATTCTAATGAAACATATTGGCAAATATTATGGAGCAATATAACCTCTCCCGACCAAACAACAACTTCCTGTGAAGTAAATGGCTTACTCTTACAATGCAATTTAAAATTCTGAGCACTAATTTTTATTTTTATTTTATTTATTTTTTTAACATCTTTATTGGGGTATAATTGCTTTACAATGGTGTGTTAGTTTCTGCTTTATAACAAAGTGAATCAGTTATACATATACATATGTTCCCATATCTCTTCCCTCTTGCATCTCTCTCCCTCCCAGCCTCCCTATCCCACCCCTCCAGGCAGTCAAAAAGCACCGAGCCGATATCACTGTGCGACGCGGCCATTTCCCACTAGCTATCTACCTTACGTTTGTAAGTGTGTATATGTCCATGACTCTCTCTCGCCCTGTCACAGCTCACCCTTCCCCCTCCCCATATCCTCAAGTCCGTTCTCCAGTAGGTCAGTGTCTTTATTCCTGTCTTACCCCTAGGTTCTTCATGACATTTTTTTTCCTTAAATTCCATATATATGTGTTAGCATACGGTATTTGTCTCTCTCTTTCTGACTTACTTCACTCTGTATGACAGACTCTAGGTCTATCCACCTCATTACAAATAGCTCAATTTCGTTTCTTTTTATGGCTGAGTAATATTCCATTGTATATATGTGCCACATCTTCTTTATCCATTCATCCGATGATGGGCACTTAGGTTGTTTCCATCTCTGGGCTATTGTAAATAGAGCTGCAATGAACATTGTGGTATATGACTCTTTTTGAATTTTGGTTTTCTCAGGGTATATGCCCAGTAGTGGGATTGCTGGGTCATATGGTAGTTCTATTTGTAGTTTTTTAAGGAACCTCCATACTGTTCTCCATAGTGGCTAAACCAATTCACATTCCCACCAGCAATGCAAGAGTGTTCCCTTTTCTCCACACCCTCTCCAGCATTTATTGTTTCTAGATTTTTTGATGATGGCCATTCTGACGGGTGTGAGATGATATCTCATTGTAGTTTTGATTTGCATTTCTCTAATGATTAATGATGTTGTGTATTCTTTCATGTGTTTGTTGGCAGTCTGTATATCTTCTTTGGAGAAATGTTTATTTAGGTCTTCTGCCATTTTAGGCTTGGGTTGTTTGTTTTTTTGTTATTGAGCTGCATGAGCTGCTTGTAAATTTGGAGATTAATCCTTTGTCAGTTGCTTCATTTGCAAATATTTTCTCCCATTCTGAGGGTTGTCTTTTGGTCTTGTTTATGGTTTCCTTTGCTGTGCAAAAGCTTTGAAGTTTCATTAGGTCACAATTGTTTTTTATTTTTATTTCCATTACTCTAGGAGGTGGGTCAGAAAGGATCTTGCTGTGATTTACGTCATAGAGTGTTCTGCCTATGATTTCCTCTAAGAGTTTGATAGTTTCTGGCCTTACATTTAGATCTTTAAACCAGTTTGAGCTTATTTCTGTGTATGGTGTTAGGGATTGATCTAATCTCATACTTTTACATGTGTCTGTCCAGTTTTCCCAGCACCACTTATTGAAGAGGCTGTCCTTTCTCTACTGTACATTCCTGCCACCTTTATCAAAGATAAGGTGTCCATATATGTGTGGGTTTATCTCTGGGCTTTCTATCCTGTTCCATTGATCTATCTTTCTGTCTTTGTGCCAGTACCATACTGTCTTGATTACTGTAGCTTTGTAGTATAGTCTGAAGACAGGGAGCCTGATTTCTCAGGCTCCTTTTTTCATTTTCAAGAATGCTTTGGCTATTCGGGGTCATTTGTGTTTCCCTACAAATTGCAAAGTTTTTTGTTCTAGTTCTGTGAAAAATGCCAGTGGTAGTTTGAAAGGGATTGCATTGAATCTATAGATTGCTTTGGGTAGTAGAGTCATTTCCACAATGTTGATTCTTCCAATCCAAGAACATGGTATATCTCTCCATCTATTTGTATCATCTTTAATTTCTTTCATCAGTGTCTTATAATTTTCTGCATACAGGTCTTTTGTCTCCTTAGGTAGGTTTATTCCTAGATATTTTATTCTTTTTGTTGCAATGGTAAATTGGAGGGTTTTCTTGATTTCACTTTCAGATTTTTCATCGTTAGTGTATAGGAATGCCAGAGATTTCTGTGCATTAATTTTGTATCCTGTTACTTTACCAAATTCATTGATTCGCTCTAGTAGTTTTCTGGTGGCATCTTTAGGATTCTCTATGTATAGTATCATGTCATCTGCAAACAGTGACAGCTTTACTTCTTCTTTCCTGATTTGGTTTCCTTTTATTTCCTTTTCTTCTCTGATTGCTGTGGTTAAAACTTCCAAGACTATGTTGAATAAGAGTGGTGAGAGTGGGCAACCTTGTCTTATTCCTGATCTTAGTGGAAATGCTTTCAGTTTTTCACCATTGAGGATGATGTTGGCTGTGGGCTTGTCATATATGGCCTTTATTATGTTGAGGAAAGTTCCCTCTATGCCTACTTTCTGCAGGGTTTTTATCATAAATGGGTGTTGAATTTTGTCAAAAGCTTTCTCTGCATCTATTGAGATGATCATATGGTTTTTCTCCTTCAATTTGTTAATATGGTTTATCACATTGATAGATTTGCGTATATTGAAGAATCCTTGCATTCCTGGAATAAACCCCACTTGATCATGGTGTATGATCCTTTTAATTGCTGTTGGATTCTGTTTGCTAGTATTTTGTTGAGGATTTTTGCATCTATGTTCATCAGTGATATTGGCCTGTAGTTTTCTTTCTTTGTGACATCCTTTTCTGGGTTTGGTATCAAGGTGTTGGTGGCCTCGTAGAAGGAATTTGGGAGTGTTCCTCCCTCTGCTATATTTTGGAAGAGTTTGAGAAGGATAGGTGTTAGCTCTTCTCTAAATGTTTGATAGAATTAGCCTGTGAAGGCATCTGGTCCTGGGCTTTTGTTTGTTGGAAGATTTTTAATCACAGTTTAAATTTCAGTGCTTGTGATTGGTCTGTTCATATTTTCTATGTCTTCCTGATTCAGTCTTGGCAGGTTGTGCATTTCTAAGAATTTGTTCATTTCTTCCAGGTTGTCCATTTTATTGGCATAGAGTTGCTTGTAGTAATCTCTCATGATCTTTTTTATTTCTGTAGTGTCAGTTGTTACTTCTCCTTTTTCACTTCTAATTCTATTGGTTTGAGTCTTCTCCCTTTTCTTCTTGATGAATCTGGCTAGTGGTTTATCTGTTTTGTTTATCTTCTCAAGGAACCAGCTTTTAGTTTTATTGATCTTTGCTATTGTTTCCTTCATTTCTTTTTCATTTATTTCTGATCTGAGCTTTATGATTTCTTTCCTTCTGCTAGCTTTGGGTTTTTTTTTGTTCTTCTTTCTCTAATTCCTTGAGGTGCAAGGTTAGGTTGTTTATTCGAGATGTTTCCTGCTTCTTAAGGTGGGCTTGTATTGCTATAAACTTCCCCCTTAAAACTGCTTTTGCTGCATCCCATATGTTTTGGGTCATTGTGTCTTCATTGTCATTTGTTTCTAAGTATTTTTTTTAATTTCCTCTTTGATTTCTTCAGTGAGTACTTCATTATTAAGTAGTGTATTGTTTAGCCTCCATGTGTTTGTATTTTTTTACAGATCTTTTCCTGTCATTGATGTCTTGTCTCATGGCATTGTGGTTGGAGAAGATATTTGATACAATTTCAATTTTCTTAAATTTACCGAGGCTTGATTTGTGACCCAAGATATGATCTATCCTGGAGAATGTTCCATGAGCACTTGAGAAAAATGTGTATTCTGTTGTTTTTCGATGGAGTATCCTATAAATATCAATTAAGTCCATCTTGTTTAATGTATCATTTAAAGCTTGTGTTTCCTTATTTATTTTCATTTTGGATGATCTGTCCATGGGTGAAAGTGGGGTGTTAAAGTCCCCTACTATGAATGTGTTACTGTCGATTTCCCGTTTTATGGCTGTTAGTATTTGCCTTATGTATTGAGGTGCTCCTATGTTGGGTGCATAAATATTTACAATTGTTATATCTTCTTCTTGGATCAATCCTTTGATCATTATGTAGTGTCCTTCTTTGCCTCTTCTAATAGTCCTTATTTTAAAGTCTATTTTGTCTGATATGTGAATTGCTACGCCAGCTTTCTTTTGGTTTCCATTTGCATGGAATATCTTTTTCCATCCCTTTACTTTCAGTCTGTATGTGTCTCTAGGTCTGAAGTGGGTCTCTTGTACACAGCATATATAAGGGTCTTGTTTTTGTATCCATTCAGCTAATCTGTGTCTTTTGGTGGGAGCACTTAGTCCATTTACATTTAAGGTAATTATCGATATGTATGTTCCTATTCTCATTCTCTAAATTGTTTTGGGTTCATTATTATAGGTCTTTTCTTTCTCTTGTGTTTATTGTCTAGAGAAGTTCCTTTAGCATTTGTTGTAAAGCTGGTTTGGTGTTGCTGAACTCTCTCAGCTTTTGCTTGTCTGTAAAGGTTTTAATTTCTCCATCAAATCTGAATGAGATCCTTGCTGGGTAGAGTAGTCTTGGTTGCAGGTTTTTCTCCTTCATCACTTTCAATATGTCCTGTCACTCCATTCTGGCTTGTAGGGTTTCTGCTGAGAGATCAGCTGTTAACCTTATGGGGATTCCCTTGTGTGTTATTTGTTGTTTTTCCCTTGCTGCTTTTAATATGCTTTCTTTGTATTTAATTTTTGACAGTTTGATTAATATGTGTCTTGGCGTATTTTTCCTTGTATTTATCCTGTATGGGACTCTCTGTGCTTCCTGTACTTGATCAACTATTTCCCTTCCCATATTAGGGAAGTTTTCAACTATAATCTCTTCAAATATTTTCTCAGTCCCTTTCTTTTTCTCTTCTTCTTCTGGAACCCCTATAATTCGAATGTTGGTGCATTTAATGTTGTCCCAGAGGTCTCTGAGACTGTCCTCAGTTCTTTTCATCCTTTTTTCTTTATTCTGCTCTGCAGTAGTTATTTCCACTATTTTATTTTCCAGGTCACTTATCCGTTCTTCTGCCTCAGTTATTCTGCTATTGATCCCATCTAGAGTACTTTTAATTTCATTTATTGTGTTGTTCATCATTGCTTGTTTCATCTTTATTTCTTCTAGGTCCTTGTTAACTGTTTCTTGCATTTTGTCCATTCTATTTCCAAGATTTCAGATCATGCTTACTATCATTATTCTGAATTCTTTTTCAGGTCGACTGCCTATTTCCTCTTCATTTGTTAGGTGTGGTGCATTTTTATCTTGCTCCTTTATCTGCTGTGTGTTTTTCTGTCTTCTCATTTTGCTTATCTTACTGTGTTTGGGGTCTCCTTTTTGCAGGCTGCATGTTCGTAGTTCCCGCTGTTTTTGATGTCTGTCTCCAGTGGCTAAGGTTGGTTCAGTGGGTTGTGCAGGCTTCCTGGTGGAGGGGACTAGTGCCTGTGTTTTGGTGGATGAGGCTGGATCTTGTCTCTCTAGTGGGCAGGTTCACGTCTAGTGGTGTGTTTTGGGGTGTCTGTGGCCTTATTATGATTTTAGGCAGCCTCTCTGCTAATGGGTGGGGTTGTGTTCCTGTTTTGCTAGTTGTTTGGCATAGGTTGTCCAGCACTGTAGCTTGCTGGTCATTGAGTGAAGCTGGGTGCTGGTGTTAAGATGGAGGTCTCTGGGAGATTTTCACCATTTGATATTATGTGGAGCTGGGAGGTCTCTTGTTGACCAGTGTCCAGAAGTTGGCTCTCCTACCTCAGAGGCAGAGCCCTGACTCCTGGCTGGAGCACCAAGAGCCTTTCATCCACATGGCTCAGAATAAAAGGGAGAAAAAGTAGGGAGAATTAGTAAAAGTATGAAGAAAGAAAGAAAGAAAGAAAGGAGGGAAGGAAGGAAGGAAGGAAGGAAGGAAGGAAGGAAGGAAGGAAGGAAAAAAGAACGAAAGAAAGAAAGAAGCAAAGAAGGAAAGAAGGTAAGAAGGAAAGAAAGGAGGGACCGAGGGAGGGAGGGAGGAAGGAAGGACGGAAGGAAGGAAAAAAGACAGAAAGAAAGAAGATACAGTAAAATAAAATAAAGTATAATAAAGTTATTGAATTAAAAAAATTATTAAAAAAAAAAAAGAGACGGATAGAACCTTAGGACAAAGCTATACAGGCAAAATCTTACACAGCAGCATACACATACACCCTCACAAAAAGAGGTAAAGGGGAAAAAATCATAAATCTTGCTTTCAGAGACCACCTCCTCAATTTGGGATGATTCGTTCTCTAAAGGAGGGAAGGAAGGAAAGGAAAGAAAGAAAGAAAGAAAAAGAAAGAAAGAAAGAAAGAAAGAAAGAAAGAAAGAAAGAAAGAAAGAAGAACGAAGGTAAAGTATAATAAAGTTATTAAAATTAAATATTAAGAAAAAAATTTAAAAAAAAACAAACATGGATGGATAGAACCCTAGGACAAATGGTGGAAGCAAAACTATACAGACAAGATCTCACACAGAAGCATACACATACACATTCAGAAAAAGAGGAAAAGGGAAAAAATCATAGATCTTGCTCTCGAAGCCCACCTCCTCAATTTGGGATGACTCGTTGTCTATTCATGTATTCCACAGATGCAGGGTACATCAAGCTGATTGTGGAGCTTTAATCCACTGCTTCTGAGGCTGCTGGGAGAGATTTCCCTTTCTCTTCTTTGTTCTCACAGCTCACAGGAGCTCAGCTTTGGATTTGGCCCTGTCTCTGCGTGTAGGTCGCCGGAGGGCGTCTGTTTTTTCCCCAGACAGGACGGGGTTAAAGGAGCCGCTGATTCGAGGGCTCTGGCGCACTCAGGCCGGGGGTGGGAGGGGCACTGCGTGCGGGGCGGGCCTGCGGCGGCAGAGGCGGGCGTGACGTTGTACCAGCCTGAGGCCCGCCGTGCGTTCTCCCGGGGAAGTTGTCCCTGGATCCCAGGAACCTGGCAGTGGCGGGCTGCACAGGCTCCGCGGATGAGGGGTGTGGAGAGTGACCTGTGCTCGCACATAGGACCCTTGGTGGCGGCAGCAGCAGCCTTAGCATCTCCCTCCCGTCCCTGTGGTCCGTGCTTTTAGCCGCGGCTTGCGCCCATTTCTGGGGTCCGCGCTTTTAGCCGCGGCTCGTGCCCATCTGTCCACGCTTTTAGCTGTGGCTCGTGCCCATCTCTGGAGTTCCTTTAAGCAGCGTTCTTAAATCCCTCTTCTCACGCACCAGGAAACAAAGAGGGAAGAAAAAGTCTTTTGCCTCTTCAGCAGCTCCAGACTTTTCCCCGTACTCCCTCCCGGCTAGCCGTGGCGCACTAACCCCTGCAGGCTGTGTTCACGCCGCCAACCTCAGTCCTCTCCCTGCGCTCCAACCGAAACCCGAGCCTCAGCTCACAGCCCCGCCCACCCCGGTGGGTGAGCAGACAAGCTCTCGGTTTGGTGAGTGCCCGTCGGCACCGATCCTCTGTGCGGGAATCTCCCCGCTTTGCCCTCCACACCCCTGTTGCTGTGTACTCCTCCGCAGCTTCGAAGCTCCCCACTCCGCCTCCCGCAGTCTCCACCCGCGAAGGGGCTTCCTAGTGTGTGGAAACCTTTCCTCCTTCACGGCTCCCTCCCACTGGTGCAGGTGCCATCCCTATTCTTTTGTCTCTGTTTTTTCTTTTTTTCTTTTGCCCTACCCAGGTACGTGGGGAGTTTCTTGCCTTTTGGGAGGTCTGAGGTCTTCTGCCAGCTTTCAGTAGGTGTTCTGTAGGAGTTGTTCCACGTGTAGATGTATTTCTGGTGTATCTGTGGGGAGGAAGGTGATCTCCGCGTCTTACTCTTCCACCATCTTCCTGACTCTCTTGTACACTAATTTTTACTTGTACCAAGAATAATACTAAATAAATTAAACTCATGAGCTTTCCATTTGCAAGAAAAATCTCTGCCAAGAAGAAAATTATGCTCATGGCTGAGAAATGTGTCTTATGGGAGCAAAGTACAGTAGTAGTTTGCTTCCTTTTCTAAAACATGCATTTCTAATATGCTGCTGAAGGGTAAAATATATCTCCCAGTTGAACAAGACATGATTCTCTTCACTCTATTTTATGCTTCCAGTCTATTGCTCCATAGATTTTTTAGAATGGAAACTTCTTGAAATTTATTATTTTAGTCACCTATAATTTGAATAAAGTAGGAATGTGCTAAGACACATCAGGGCATGAATAAATATAAATGCAGGAGAATCTCCATAAAGAAATAAGAAATGACCATAAAAATGATAACTTAGTAATATTATGGGAATCTACCAACAGTTAAGGTTGTAAGATTTTTATTTCTCAAAAAAGAAAACCAATGTCAAAATATTTTTATTGACACATTGCAATAGATTTTCCTTAAATGGAAGACATCTCTAATATACACAGTCCACTATTAAAAGACTTATAGAGTACAAGAGTAGGTATTAAAAATCATTATGGTGACTTCTGGTTTCAGAACCAACATGAGAAAAGTTTAAATGTAGTCACTTTCGTTGTTAGTATAAGAAAAACCTACACTAACTGAAAATATATTATTTTTCTTGGACTTATCAAAAACTGAAATTGGGAGGCAAACTGCTACTCTAAAATATGAAAGTTGGATGAATCTATATCTGCTTACATGGTGGAGCAAAGAGGAGGGGTATTACACCAGTAGAGGTTCTCCCCGATGAGCAACGGGTCCAAGTTCCACATGGGGGTCCTCAGCTGGAGTTCTTGCACCAGGAATGGGATCCTGGAAAGCTGGGTTTTGAAAACCAGCAGTTTCCACTCAGGAGAGCCTGAAGGCTACAGGAAATAAAGATTCCATTTTTAAAGGGTGAATGCAAAATCTCACATGCTCTGAGTCCCACTGCAGAAGCAGTAGTTTGAAAGGTACCTGGGTCAGTTCTACTCCCTGGTCCTGAAGAAACTCCCAGAGAGACAGGAGGCAGCTAGGAACACCTGGGCGCACAGAGGCCGGCAGCAGCCACTTTTATGATCTTGTTCTACTGTGCTAACACTGGCCCTGTCAAGTGCCATTGTGCAAACATTGCTCTAACCTATACTATAGCACTAGAGTTCAGCCCCACCCACCTATGGACCCGGAACAGCCACATGTCACTGGGCCTTAAGCCAGCAGTCCTGGGTGTTGATCTTGCCCAGCAGTGGTCCACAGCAGCCACATCAGGTAGGGCCCTGCAGCTAGCCAGGGGAGGGTTCAGCCCTATCTACCAGTGTACCAACAGGAGTCAGTCCACCACAAGAGAAGGGTGTATGCAGCCCACATAGGAAACACTACTGGAGCATTAGCTGGTAGCCAGATGAGAGCATGCTGCTGGGCCCCATGGGACATCTCCTACATAAACCACTTCTCCAAGACGTAAAGGATTTACCTGTTACATAGGAATAAACACAGAGAACTAGGCAACATGAGGAGAGAGAGAAATATGTTCCAAATAAAGGAACAAAACAAAACCTCAGGAAGGTATTAAATAAAACAGAGATAAGCAATCCACTCTATAACTAGTTCAAGGTAACTATCATAAAATTTCTCACTGATCTCAGGAGAAGAATGAATGAACAGAATGAGAAGTTCAACAAAGAATTAGAAAATATTTTAAAAAATTGGAGCTGAATACTACAATAACTGAAATTATTTTTTTTTTTAATTGAGGGAATCAATAGTACAGTAGGTGATGCAGAAGAATGGATCACTAATTTGGAAGACAGAGCAGTGGAAACAACCCAAACTAAGCAGAAATAAATATTTTTTTTAAAAAAATAAGGATAGTTTTAAAAACCTCTAAGACAACATCAAGCATACTAACATTTGCATCACAGGGGTCCCAGAAAGAGAAGAGAGAAAGGGGCAGAGAACTTACTTGAAGAAATAATGGCTGAAAACTTCCTTAATCTGGGGAAAGAAACACATACAGGTCCAGTAAGCACAGAAAGTCCCAAACAAGATGAACCCAAAAAGGTACACACCAAGATATGCTATAATTAAAATGTCAAAATTAAAGACAGAGAAGTTTATAAGCAACAAGAGAAAAGTAACAACTTATTATACAAGGGAAGTTCCATAAGACTATCCGCTGACTTTTCAGTAGAAATTTGTAGGCCAGAAGGGAATACACATATATTCAAATTGCTAAAAGGAAAAAAAAGAAGAAACCTACAAATAAGAATACTCTACCCAGAAGTTACCACATTCAAAATTGCATGAGAGATAGAGATTCTGAAGACAAGCAAAAGCTAAAAGCTATAATGGGCAGAGGAACTGAATGAACATTTTTGCAAATGAGACATACAAATCGCCAAGGGACATGGAAAGATGTTCAACATCGTTAATCATCAGGGAAATGCAAATCAAAACAGCAATGAGATATCACCTCACAGGTGGCAGAAATGCTATCATGAAAAAGACAACAGATAAAAAGAGTCAGTGAGGACGTGGAGAAAAGGGAGCCCTAATGCACTGTTTTGGGGATTGTAAATTGGTGAAGTCTCTGGAAAACTGTATGGAGGTACCACAAAAAATTAAAAAATAGAACTACCATATGATCCAGCAATTTCACTTCTGGGCATTTTTCTAAAGAAAACAAAACACTAATTTGAAAAGATATATGCACCCCTATCTTTATTATAGCATTATTTACAATAGACAAGATATAGAAGTAACCTGACTATCCATTGATAGATGGATGTATATATAAGATATGGTATGGTGTATACACACACAAAAACCCCACTGGAATAATACTCAATAATAAAAATGAATAAAATCTTACTATTTGTGATAACATGGATGGAATTTGAGTGTATCACACTAAGTGAAATGAGTCAGACAGAGAAAGACCAATACTGTATAATCTCACTTATAAGTGGACACAAAAAAACTAAACAAAGAACAAACAAAACACAAGTAAAACTGACTCTTAGACAGAGAGAAAATAAGGGTGATTGCCAGAGGGTAGAGGGCTGAGGGGATGCCTGAAATAGGGGAATGTAATTAAAGGTACAAACTTCCAGTTATAAAATAAATTATTCACAGAGATGTAATATAGAGCATAACAAATATGTTCATTAATATTGTAGTAAGTTTGCATGGGGACAGATGGTTACTAGGCTTATAGTGGTGATTACTTCCTAATGTATTTAATTGTTGGATCAATACATTGTACATCTGAAACTAACAATATAGTAAGTCAAGTATATTTCAATAAAAAAAAGAAAATGTGGATGAAATAGGAAGGGAAATTGAAGGTTTAAAGTATTGATACAACTACTGATACCTGCTAAAGCACTCCAAACTTCTGCTTTATTACTATAATATAAATAATAATAATAATATTAATAGTTCCCCTTTCTTAAGTACCATGCACTGCTAGGCACTTAGCATACATTATCTCATTCAACCCTCAAAAAAATCCCCATGGATCAGGTATTATTCTTCCCATATTTCAAATGAAAAATCCTGAGAATTAAAGAGGTCCCTAATATGTGAGGTTTATATGGGTAATCAATGTAAAGCCAGCAAGAGGATGGGTCTGACTGTAGAGGCTGCACACCCACCCACTGTGGTGCACTCATGCAGAGGTGTCAGGACACGGGTTCAGTTCTGGAAAAGTCCAAGTGCTGAACTGTATGGAAACTGAACAGCCATAAAAACAAAACAAAACAAAAATGAAAAACTGCTCCTAAAATTTTCTCTTCTGTTCTCCTCCTCATGGATTTTTTGGTGTTATATTAATAATTTTATGTACTCCAAAAACGGCAATAACTTCTAACTCTTTGATTGTCTTAATGAATCTCTGGATTTATAATTGCTGTACTGTCTGTATGCCAAAGCAGTACTATTTCAGAAAGCTGCATAATTGTAGAACAAGGCCTATGCTATGAGCAGAATAAAAGTAATCCTTTAAAAAAAAAAGCTGAGTAGATTGGGCAATGTTAGTTGAAATATTAGTAGCATTAAACATAATGAAATAAGAAATTGCCAATATGTAATGAATGTTCTGGATACTAGCACGTTAGATGTAAAGTATAAATGACCTTGGAAAAAAAGGAGAAACTAGATTTGAGAACCAGATGCTGAGGAGTGATTAGCTGTTCTCTGATGTTCTTCCCAACTCAGTGATTTTGTGTTTCTTCTAAAATAAAAATAATCTCTAAGCTGTTCTCCTATGAGTAAAAGTAAAAGTGTTTGCCTCTTGAGAATGACACTAACCATCTAATTGTATTGTGATTCTTATATAAGAGTAGAATATGAATAAAAGCTTGCATGCCAATTCATAGCAACAGAAATTCTAACTCATTTTCTACCCCCACAAAAGTTCACTTCTGGCCCAAAATGCTAATAACAGAGTTGGAATACATATTCAGCATAAATTTTTGAGAAATAATCTCACAGAGCTTGGAAGGTTACTAATAGATAAAACTATACAATGTGAATTAGAAATTCTCTATGTTTACATTACAAACTGTAAACTAGACTGGGTACATAAGCAGACTAGTTTATATGTATTAAATATTATTTGTACCTGAGATTTCAGATATGGGAGGAAACTTGACCTGTTTTATTGACCTGATCTAAAGGAAATCAAAAAACGTTGTTTTAAATTGCAATGAATTAATTAATACTGTGTTTTGTCACAACCTCTCCTTTATAAAATTTGTTTATCAAACTGTGAGTTAGTCACAATTTGGCCAATGGCTATGCTAGGAATTATGGCATCAGCAGTGTTTCATTAAGCAAATAATTAAAGTACAATTAAGAGAACTTGATTAAAAAAGAGATATTAATGGATTGATTGAGGAGTTGAAAGTAAAGCAAGGGGAGAACTAGGAGAATATAGTATCCAGGAACCCAAGTGAACCAAGTATTTTCAGATAGAAAGAATCCTTTTTCTGGGTAAAGTAAACCAGTTCAGAAAGATAAAGCAACAATCACTTTAGGTTTGACCATCGGACTTTGGAGGTCACACCTCTGGAACCCTCTACACGGTGGTGGAAACAAAAGCCTAATTGAACGGCACTTAAGAGAGAATGGCATTGAGTGATAGGAGATAGAAGTATACTCCACCCAACTGAGAAATGTTGCTGGAAGCTGAAGAGGAGAGAAAGGGGCCAGTAGGGAAAGATGGCCTAGAGCCCTTGAGGGTGATAAGATGAGAGTAAGACAAAATGCATATATGCTTACCACAATGATCTAGAAGAGAAGGAAAGCTTGGTGATGTGGATGGGAGATGGTGAAATTGCTGAAGTGATAGCCCTTAAGAGGGTTAACAAGGATGAGATTTAGTGCAGTTTAGTTAAAGACACAGGAGAGAGGGCAAGAACTGTGATTAGAGAGGCTCATTGATGTTGAATACGGTGGTGGTAATTTGTGGAAGTTTTCTCCTGGTTGCTTTAGCTCCTGGAGTGGGGGGATTGGGGGTAGTAAGAATGCTGGGCTGAATGCTGGGCTAAATGTTGGAGTGGAAATATTGGGCATATGGGGGAGAGAAGAAGGAGCTAAAAGTCACGCTTTAGAAGAGTTAGAAAATGATGGACTCAACTTTTGTGGTTACCACTTAACTACCGTATGTGACCTTTAAAAATATTATTAATGATAGGGGTATATATTCTCTTAGTTTTTCATGAGCAAATTACAGCTGAGCTAGCACAGTGCCAAAGGAGAAAAAAGCATAATTTAGTTTTTCTGTAAATATATTTTAAGATGCTTTCAATAATATATATATTTTTTAAAGCAATCTTGTCTGAATTGAATTCTAGGTCACTGAGGTGGATTCTAGATACTTTATTATAACAAATAAGACCTCATTGGAATTTTATAGTCATGTCTGCATGGAACCAATCCAGAAAATTCAAGAAGTAGAACTTATTTGCATAACAGAGCTGGTATATAAACAATAATTTTAGAATGTCTGCATAAACTTTATAGATAATTTGAGAATATCTTACTACAGAATTTTTTCTTTCACAAACTTAATAGGAAGTGCATGCTAATGGATTCTTATAAAAGGAATGTCATGAAGTTTATATATATATCCTACGTGTTGCACAAATTAATCACGTCACACTAGAAACAGTATATTGATTTACGTCTCCCTTAATATATCCTCGAAGGCTCTTTACATTTTGCATAATGGCAGTGCTGACCATAAACAGGGCATATATTCTTTTCCCAATTACTTTATGTTTTAAATAGTATATTTTATTAAGCTCCTGGGGAAAAGATTAATTTGAATATTTCTCTTACAGCATGTATGTGTATGTTGAGTGGTTTATTTTTCTCTCTTTAATGTTACCTATTTACATTTTGGCCATTTCATAGTGTTCAATTGCTTTTGGTAATAAGGATTCACAGCAGTATTTTTTTGATAATGGAGAGTCAAGTTGAAATTATAGGCAGCCATGAATTAGAACTGAGAAATTTAGTAGCCCTCCTACTGAGATGAGTATTAAAGTTAATTTTTTGTATTTCAAGATGTAATCATGCAGTCTTCACTAAATTCACTCTTTTCTGAATAACAGAATTATACATTTTATACTGGAGTGATGTAAACAATTTACCTATCTATCCTTATTTAGCAATAAGATATCTATTTTCAAAACTTAGTTCTTAAAAGAATAAATTCACATGTTTTTAAAATTACATCTTATAAATGTTGCCTGCTGCCTTCACTACAAAGCAGAAGGATGTAGTCAGGCCAAGTAAAATAAAGAGCACAGACACACAGGAGGGGAAATGGTTTGTAAAATGAGCAGCATGCTTGGTGGGCTTCATTGTCCCCTATGCTTCTTGTTCAAACACCATCCACAGAGACAACCACACAAGAAGAGTCAGAAAACACTCTGCTGGGCAGCATCAGTGAACTAACTATAGAACAATGCAGGTGGCCCACTATCTCTGATGTGGGTTATGAGTTGTACTGGCTGTTCTCCTCAGAGAATCATTCACTCACTCACTATTATAAGAAATCTCCTGTTTTTTCCAGGATTATTTTGGCCATATGGTTCTGGGTTACAGTGTGAAATGAAAGTGCTCTCAAGATATTTGGAAAGTGGAAAAGAAAGACAAGTGGCTATTCTCTGGAGACAGCTGTAGATAGATGTGTGAACAAATGCTCAGTTTACCAAAGCTTCAGTGTGGGTAAAGAACCACCGGCTTCGTTTCAATCAATGACATGAACAGGGGAGAGAAAGGTCAGGGGGCACCACCGATGCTCTCATTTGTAGAAATAAAATGGCCTAAGCATGAGTCTCAAAAAGCCCTATAGAATTACCGCCAAATTCTTGGCTTACATAGCGCATGAAGATCTCTTTAATCAGAATTGCACACATGGACCAAAAACAGATATAATGACAGCTTTCTCATCTCCATTGCTGGCTTCTACTTTTGGGGTAGCATCAGAAGGTTAGCTAGCATTTCTTTCATTTGGTATGTGAGGCAGCAGACTCACTGCCCCTTCTTGGTCAGTAACAGTTCTATTCTGGAGAACGCTGAGGGAAAGAGACCCCTCAGATAGCCCAGCCAGAAATGAAAGGGAGTTGTCAGCAACTCTTTGCCTTCTCACATTAAATTTTCATAAAAATGATCTCCTTTAGTGGAGCTGTCTCCAACCTTGGATATGTTTAATAGGAATGAAGAAAGACATATTAGAACTTCAATTATATCTTAATCATTTTAAATTTCTATTTTTGTCTATGTTGTATAATTAACATAATATTTTACTATTATGTAACTTATAGAATACAACATAAATATGCATATATTATAAATATAAGCCAATAAAATGTTACTTCTATTAGTCACAATTAATGGTATTAGGGGACAATTGGCTTAAACTATGTCATATACAGTCAACTGGAAAAAGAAAGCTATTGGTATTAAAATGTCTTAATTTTCACATTTTACCTTTAGTAATTAAAAAATATTATGATTTAGGTACTCTTTTATAATCAGAAAAAATGTGGCAAAGCCACTTACTACACAGCATCTATATTTTCAACCTTGTTTACAAGTGGTACAGTATGTCTCTTCCGACTGAAGCATTTCAGAGCTAGTGAACAATCCTCCAGCTCTTGCTTTCTGTGTGTGAATGAGATAGACTTTGCAAACGTTTGGAATCTAAAGAAAAACTTACAAAAACTGAGGAGTAGGAATTTACTTATTAAGGTGCTTACATTTCAAAAATTGTTACCATAATATAACCTTGTCCAAACTGATTAAAAAAAATGCAGGTAATAATTAAAATCCTGGAAAATTCTGAAAAAAATATGAATGAATATGTTTCTGATCTCCAAATCAGGATGGACTTTTAAAGCATACTCTTATGTAATAAATTATTTCCCTCAAAATTCATATATTGAAACCCTAACTCCCAACGCAATTGTATTTAGAGACAGAGCCTCTAAGGAAATAATTAAGATTAAATGAGGTCATAAAGATGGGGCCCTCATCAGTTATAAGAAGAAGAGATACCAGAGCTCTATCTTCCTCTGGAAGAGCAGAGAAAAGGCCATGTGAGGAAACATGAAGAAAGTGCCATCTGCAAACTGAGAGAAGTTTCAACAGAAACCAACCTTGAAGCCACCTTGATCTTGGACTTTCAGCCTCCAGAACTGTGAGAAATAAATTTCTGTTGTTTAAGCCACCCAGCCTGTGGAATTGTGTTTCCACAGCCCAAGCAGACTAATATAGATGTTGGTTCCAAGAGTGGCGTGCTGCTGTAACAAATGTGGAAGTGGCTTTGGAACTGGGTAATGGGTAGAGGCTAGAAGAGTTTTGACATGGATCCCAGAAAAGGTTCATGTTGTCTTGAAGGGACTGCTGGTAAAAATATAAACCTTAAAGGTGATTGTGATGAGAGCTCAAAAAGAAAAGAGGAGACCTGTAGAGAAAGTGTCTATCATCTTAGGCGATACATATGTCATCATGAACAAAGTATTGGTGGAAATATGTACCTGAAAGGTGATTCCAGAGAGGTCTCAGATGGCAATGAGGAATATACTGTTGGAAACTGGAAGAAAAGTGATCCTTGTTATAAAATGACAAGTACTTGGGTGTATTGTATTCTAATGGTTTGGGGTAAGTAGAAGGCTTGTGATGAATTTGGGTATTTAGCCAAGCAGATTTCTAAGAAAAGTCTTGAAAATGCATCCTGGGTTTTTCTTACTGCTTGAAGTAAAACATGAGAGGAGAGAGATGAATTGAAGAAGGAATTGTTAAGCAAAAGCAAAAAAAGAAAAAAATAGTTCTGGAACGTACATTAAAGGGTTGGCTTGGACAATCACTCCATAAAGACATTACCCATGATGTTAATCAGCCATCTCAACAGAAGCCAGAAACAAAGATGGGGTTATACCAACAGAGATATTGTTAGTTTGAACAAAAGGGAATAGAAAATAGATGAAATAAAGGAAGGCTTTGGGTCTTCTGAGATTCTATAGAGCAGAACAATAGAGTTATCCAGCTGAAAATATGCATTTTTTTTCCACAAGAAAAGGGAAGATCATCAGGGCTGAAACACCCACCATGGACCCTGAGTGTACAGATGGAATGGCAAGGCTGTTTACTCCTTGGTTTCAGAGGGTGAGGCTCCCTGCTTCATTTCACTGGGCCAGGCTCCCCATCCCAATGCCTCAGGGTGGTGCCACCAGCAGAGAGGATGAGAGCTCTGCCCAGCGCCAAGAGGTCACCGCCTCTTTGTCAGCACCAAGAGGTAGGTCTACCACCTATGGTCTTTGAAGTGATATTACCACCCCAGTGGCCCCAGAGAGTATAGAGTCAATGACAGTTGTTTTCAAGCCTTAAAATCTAGTGGCTTTTTTTTGTATATGGTGTGAGGAAACATTCTAATCTCATTGTTTACAGGTAGCTGTCTAGTTTTCCCATTATCACTTGTTAGAGACTCTTTCTTCTCCATTGTATATTCTTGCTTTCTTTGTTATAGATAAATTGACTATAGGTGCATGGGTTTATTTCTGGGCTCTCTATTCTGTTCCATTGATCTATGTGTCTGTTTTGATGCCAGTACCATACTGTTTTGATGAATTTAGCTTTGTAGTATAGCCAAAGTCAGGGAGTGTGATACATCCAGATTTGTTCTTTTTTTTCCTAAAGATTGCTTTGGCAACTTGGGGTCCTTTGTGGTTCCATATGAATTTTAGGATTATTTGTTCTAGTTTTGTGAAAAAATGCCATGGGTGTTTTAGTAGGGATTCCATTAAATCTGCAGATTTCTTTGAGTAGTGTAGACATTTTAGCAATATTAATTCTTGCCATCCATTAACATGGGGTACATTTCCATTTCTTTGTTTCATATCCAGTTTCCTTCATCAATGTGTTATTGTTTTCAGAGTATAGTTCTTTCACTTCCTTAGTTAAGTTTATTCATGTGTATTTTATTCCTTTTCATGTGATTTAAATGGTATCATTTTCTTGCTTTCTCTTTCTGATATAGTTCATTTTTAGTGTATAGAAAACACTTTCTCACACCATATACAAAAATAAACTCAAAATGGATTAAAGACCTAAAACCAGAAACCATAAAACTCCGAGAAGAGAGCATAGGCAGAACATTCTTTGACATAAGTTGTAGCAATGTTTTTTTTTTGTATGTGTTTCCTAATTTAAAAGAAATAAAAGCAAAAATTAACAAATGGACCTAATTAAACTTAAATGCTTTTGCATGGCAAATTAAACCATCAAAAAAAAATGAAAAGTCAATCTACTGAATGGGAGAACACATTTTCAGAAGATATGACCAATAGGGGTTAATATCCAAAATATATATAACTCAAAATCAAAAAAAAAAAAACAAGCAACCTGATTTAAAAAAGGGAAGGACTGAATAGACATGTTTCCACAGAAGACATATAGATGGCCAACAGACATATGAAAAGATGATCAAAATCCCTAAACATCAAGGAAATGCAAATCAAACAGCAATGCGATATCACTTCATACTTGTCAGAGTGACTGCTATGAAAATGACAGAAAAATAACAAGTGTTGGTGAGGATGTGGAAAAAAAGAGAACCCTGGTTCACTTGTTGTGGGAATGCAAATTTGTTCAGCCACTGTGGAAAACAGTATGAAGTTTCCTGAAAAAATTAAAAATAGAAGTGCCATATGCAATTTCACTTCTGGGTATTTTTCTGAAGAAAACAAAAACATTAATTTGAAAAATATATACATCACTCCATTCATTGCAGCATTATTTACAATAGCCAAGATATGGAAGCAACCTAAGTGTCTGTCAATAGATGAGTAGATTAAAAAGATGTGTTATATATACACAATGGATTACTACTCAGCTACTATAAAGAATGAAATCTTGCCATCACAACATGCATGAACCTAGAAGGTATTATACTTAGTGAAATAAATCATACAGAGAAAGACAAATACTTGTATGTCACTTATATGTGGAATCTAAAAAATAAATTAAATAAACAAACATAACAAAACACAACAGACTCATAGTTACAGAGAACAATCATGTGGTTTCCAGAGCGGATGTGTGTTGGAGGAGGAGTGAAATAGGTGAGGGAGATTAAGAGGTACAAACTTCCAGTTACAAAATAAATGAGTCACAGGGATGAAATGTACAGCTTGGGGAGCATAGTCAATAATACTCTAATATCTTTATATGGTGACAGATGGTGAGTGGACATGTCATGGTGATCATTTTGTGATGTACAGAAATATCAAATCACTGTATTGTGCACTTGGAACCAAAATGTTGATGTAGGTTGATTATACCTCAATAATAATAAAAAAAAGAACTACTATGATTCAGCAAACCAAACTGACCTTAGTTGTCTAAAAAATTTATTATCCCAGCTACATAAGGTCTATGTCAAAAAAAAAAAAAAAAAAAGAGGCAATGGAATTTTTGATGATCTGTAGAATGTGCTGGAATTAAAAAAAAAAAACACAAACACAAAGAGAAGCAAAGTCCATAAGCTAGATTGGGAAAGAGTTAATGCCAAGCAGCAGTGGAATGACAGCCATGGAAATCAAAGAGTAGGGACAGATGGGAAAGACTTTCTGGAATGAAAATCTGTGGGATTTAGAAATTAATTGGTTGTAGAGAAGAGGGAGTGGTAAATAACTACTGTGAGGTTTAAAATCTAGTTGACTGAGCAAATTGTGGTGTTATCTATCTACATCAAGTGCTCAGCCATGTTTCTCTGAGGCTCAGCTGGTCACGGTTTTTATTATATTTCCCCAAATTTAGCTGAGTTGGGTTTTCACTTGCTGAATCCAATCAATAAACATGGCAACCAGTGATGACATGGAAACAATGCAAGTCTGGAACCTTGGGAAGACATATCTGAACATTCTATATATGTGTAACACTGTGTGTTTGTGTGTGTGTGTGTGTGTGTGTGTATGTGTGATAGAGAGAGAGAGAAAGAGTGAGAGAGAGAGAGAGAAAAAGGAAGAGATAGTGGGCACAATACTAATTAGCAGGTATCCAGCCATTGATCTGTGCTAAGCATGGTTCTTAATATACCGTTACTTGCAGGAACTCACTTAAACATCAAAAATGATGACTACGTGCTCTCATTACATCCATTTTTACAGAGGAGGAAGCAGGCTTAGAGAGATTAAGTGTGTTTCCTAGGGTCAGAGAGCCAGTATGTGGAGGCTCAATGACTCATTCCATTCAATCTGACTCTAAGGCCTGTGATAATGCCCCATAATGTCCTTCACTAACCAAACCCAGAGTGGTAGGGAGAATGGTTGTGCAGACCACAGAATCTGGGATCCTTAAGCCTTAGGCAACAGGGTCATTGTGGAGGTTAGAAGGAAGAGGGTGGTCACTTTGGGAGAAGCCCTGTGTTCAGGTGACTGAAGCATAGGATGAGATGGCTGGTGCTGGAAAAGGAGAAGCACGTTTAATCCAAGATCTGTGGCTGGGACGACTCACCACTCCTTCAAAACCTGGATGCAGAACTGGGGTTAGTGGGATTAAAAGAGTTGACCACTAAAGGGGCTGAGTTCCCAGGATCAAAGGACAATGCTAGGTTATAAAGCCTGTGTTCTAAAATGATTCTAAGGTATTTCTTTAGTATCTTTAAATACCTTTAAACACTCCTCAGAATCTACTTATAAGACATTATCCACATTCAACAATATATGAGAAGGTACAAACTTCCAGTTACTAAATAAATGTCATGGGAAGGTAATATATCTCATGGTAACAGTAATTTATTGCATATTTGAAAGTTGCTAAGCGATATGTTAAAAGCTCTCATCACAAGGAAAAAATTGTACTATGTGTGATGATGGATGTTCCCTAGACTTACTGTGATCATTTCACAGTATATACAAATATTGAATCATTATGTTGTCCTACTGATAATAATATAATGTATATGTCAATTATACCTCAATATAAAAAGGAAAAAAAATATATATGAGAGAAATTCAGTCTCAGAAAAAGCAATCTAGACCTAAAGATGAACTAAGCAGACAGGCCATTCCACACACACTGACACACTTGAAATACTGACCACTGCAGACTTCTGCGATCCAGAATGAATAGACTACTGTGAATGTTGTTTCGCTGCCTGACATTCATTGTCCTCCTTTTCCTCAGGCATCTGCCTCCACATTCTGTTCTGTTCAGGCTCCCCCACGATTCCAAACTCCCTCTGCACACTGCCTATCGCTCAGAGCAAAGCCACCCGCTTTCCTGGGGACAGGTTACAGTCCACTAGGCTGAATAAGACAAAACAGTTCCTGGAGAATTTCACAAAATTCCTAACCACTTTTTCCCCCAGAAATAACTCATTCCTGCTTTTGATAAATGAGGAAATCTTAGCCCCAGTTTCTCCTGGCAGCCACTTTATGATCATGAAGCAATCAGCCACAGAATAAAGTAACATTCTGGGTGGTGGTTTGGAGAGAAGAACAGAGACTTCTAGAATATTTTTTAGTGGCTGGATCCACTGATCTGATGTCTGTCCTAACTTTGGATTCACACTTCTATGAACAATTTGTTCTCATTATTTAAGCCATTATTAAGCAAAGCTTCTGTTTCTTGCTGACAAATGTATTCTATTGATATGCTGACAGTTTGGTTAAACCTAGAAGTGCAGACATATGATTATGATCAGCTATAATTACCTGTTTGGTTTCACAGACCTTTTGAGGCCTTGATGTCTCTAGAAATTATCATACTTTGGGTATACTGACTGCCATATCTGGACCCACAAAAGCAGAAACGCTGATGATCTTAGTCACATTGACTAAACCTGATGGTTACATGGGTACCCTAGCCAAAAGGTCCCTGTGCATCTGTCCAGCCCACATCTTAGGAAACTCCTCAGACATAAGCCAACAGGAAAGCCACCACCCTACCTAGACTCTCATGCTGCTGTGTTTAGTTGGTGGGTGAACTAGGGATCTGGCTCAGCTGCAAGTGAACATTCATTCTAAGCTCTCTCAAGTTGCTGTGGCCACAAGGAAATAATCTAAAAGTGTTAATATAGGAGCTTCCAGATGGCTTAAGGTCTACCTTTCCAAACCTCATGACATCACTTCTCCCACATTCTATTGGTCAAGCAGATCACAGGCCAGTCCAAATTCAAGGAGAGTAGAAATAAACTTAAATTTGAAACTTTTCCTTGAAAATTAAACTATAAATTATAGAGCAGGGGTTCTGACAATGAATACTTGACTAAAAGGAATCCCTCCTTTGAATTATCACATACCTGTTAGATGCTATTTTAGAACAACAGTTTACCGATAGTTCTCCAAATATGTTTTCTAATGATTTTTAAATTATCTTTCAGAAGTCTCTAGATCTAAAGATGGGAGAGGGAGATCGGAGGAAAGCAGATGAAGCTAACCCTCACTTCCCACCTGACCTCCCACTTCCTACTTCCACCAACTTTATCTGTTTTACCTATTGAGCATCTGGACAATATTTCATTTGGAAAAATAATTCTCTTGCTAAAATTCGTTTAAAGAAATTTGTGCATTTTATATTATTTTATATAATCACATTATAGCAATTTGGGATTCTAAGTCTTAAATTTAACATAAAGTAAACCTGGTGTTCAAATCTCTCATATTCAAGCTTACTTATGTTTCTAGGATGACATTTTGTAGAGAAGTATGAGTCCACCTAAATATACACAGAAAAATCTAGGATTATGAACTTATGTATAACAGAACCAGATTATATGCTCACTGCATATAACAATTTGATATTGTTCTTGATTTTGAGTAAGAATACAACTGACACTTGAACAACATGAGCTCCACAGGTCCACTTCTCTTCAGACTTTTTTCACTACATACCTGCTACATTACTATATGATCTGCTGTTGATTGAGTCCTGGGATGCAGAACTGAGGACACAGAGGGCCGACTGTGAACTTACCTTTGGATTTTCAACTGCAGGTTGGGGGTGGTTGGTGCCCCCTGCAACTTGTTAAAGGGTCAGCTCTGCATGTTCTCCCAGAAAGGTCAAAACAATGCAAAATTTCTTTTATGAAGAGGAGAATTAATGTGTTAGTAAGACAGTGATTTTTGCTTTACCTTCAGCTGTAAAACAAAACAAAAGAAAAGAAAAATAGACATATTTAGAAGTTTCATATAAGACAAGATTGAAGGGATTATAGTCCTTCACAAGATTCATCCTCTTACTTTTTAAGAGTTGGGATAATGTGCTTCTCTGTTCCATAAAATAAATTTCCACTGAAAGTAGAAAAAAATAACCTCTGCCTTTCATTATGACCATCATATTATACCCTGTACATTCTGAGTAGACAGATGAGGTGAAATGTCTACTTTTTTTTATCGCAGTAAGTCAACTTTAAGATTGCCTATATTCTTAGACAAAGTTTAATAATTTCCAGTGCTGATACCTTTAATCATTCATTGTGCCTGTAACAGAAAGATAGAACTTATTTCAAAAATAGCAGTCTGTCCCTTGCACTGAAGAAAGAAACCCACAATGTTAATTGATCACTGTGACAGTTTTCATGGTCAGAAATAGGACTGAGGCAAAAAGAGAAAGTACAGTTTCCATTTATCTTCCTTAGTAGCGTGGGACAGGCAGAGAGAGAGAGAATCTGAGCACGCAGTGTTCGACTTTATTCAGTGGTTTAAACTTTATGTTGACAGATAATGGAAAAATATTTTTTCTCAGCTCTAAAGAAGATGTATTCCCCCATCTAATCATTTTATTATTTGCTTTTTTATTCTTTCAATAAACATTTCTTAAACACTTGTATTTTTAAAAATATTGTGCTAGTCAATGTTGTTCTAAGAGTGCAAAAGATGCTACTAGCTAATAAAATAAAGAACCAAAACAATATGAAAAATATTAAAGATAAAATTCAAGAATGAGTTTTAGCCAAGACAAATTTATCTAAATATGTGGTGACAATTTCTGCAAAACTAACAGAGATTGCTATTTTACTGAGTTAAAAATTAGACTACTGAATATTTTTAGAGGGAAAATTATATAAAGACAAATTTATAAGGCCTAAAAAAGAACTCAAAATAGTATTTTATTAAAGACCATTTTAAATATAACAAATATTTCTTATGAAATAGAAATATTTGTTGTTAATACTAAGGGATAAAATATATAGCATTATATTTTAGAAACTTTAGTTAGGACTTAGTGAATTCCCCTAATGCCATTAAATGTTGAAAGTATTTTAAATTCTAGGAAAATTTATGGAATCATAATCTGTTTTGTCTCATAAAATATGCTACCTTCAAGTGAGCATATTAAACCAATACTTATTAGATTTACATAAACTATGTAACTTTACATAAAGTATACCAGAAACTTACATGAAATATACCAGATCTTATCCAAATATGCATTAATTTTTCATGCTACCATCAGTCATCATGAAAGAGTGTGGGTAGCAGGATTATCCAACATCCAATATTAAAAGCAACCAAAAACATTAAAATTTTTTCCCTTAAGATGCAAATATCTACATTTTAAGTCATGGTATTTTTCCAAAGAAACAATAATAAAGTTTATATTAATTGCTTAAAGTTCTTAAAGGATGAAAGTAGAAGAAAAACAAAATCTAGCATAAAATTTATTGAGCATTTGCTTATTTGTTGTTATTTGTTATTCACTTGTTATTTTCACTTTTGTAAATGAAAAACTGAATTTTGAGGATTTAGATCTCAATCTAGTGCTGCATCTTTCCTCCAAAGTCATGCTTTTTGATCTGAAAGCATGTGTAGTTTTCAATGCCCTACTGACTCATTGCCATTGTGCAGATGTTCATGTACAGCCTTTAACACATATTTCCACAAAGCACACTGATGTAAATAGCAGAAGGATTAAAGCCCAGGTCCTCCCGCTTCAAGCTCAGTGCACTTTCACTATAAGTTACTGCTTTCCTTAATATGATAAATATTGAAAGCATATCAAATAATCATAAGCAAAGTTGTTAATTTTCTTAAAAGTGTATCTTGAAGGAAAACACATATTTCTATATTATACCCAATCTCAGATTCTCTATATATTATTCTATCAGTTTGGCAAGTTTAAGATATTTATAAAAGAAACTCTTGAAGAACGTGTTTACTAAATTAGTCTCTAAATATCTCTCTAGTCATTAAGAGAATGATCACACAGAGCTCAGAACAGTAAAATCAATAGGCATGTTCTCACAGAATCTATTTCAGGATGAGTGACTCATGTAGCATCTATTCTTCACCATATTGTTGATAATTATGATGGAGGGTGGAGAGAGAAGGGGAGAGTAGGAAGGAAATTGCTCCCCTCATAAAAAGCATTACAAACATTTAAACCACCAAGCTTTTCTCACTGACACCTTAGAAGTTGTGAATATCACTTTAATTTTCATCAAAAAGACTCATGAAATACTCTCAAAGATTTATATAGAGTTTTTTGTAGGGATATTTCTACATATCTTGTATGTGGGAATAATATGTGATGAATTTTAAGTAAAAAATATCAGTTTCATAAAGTAACTTCTATAGAAGCAAAATTGAATGTATATTCACACACATTTATTAAAATGATTTAGAAATATTTAATGGAAGACCTAACTTATTTCTAAAATTGATTCTCATTTATTAAGGAACATAATTTTCTTCTAACATGATGATCAATGCAATGAGGTTCTGCTTATAAAATGATATTCTCTATGGTAGAATGATTTATGTGGGGAAATCCCTATGAAATCAACCTCACGATTGTTGATATTTTCAAAGGACAGTTTTGTTGATTAATCTGCAAAATGCAAATAAGCTATTTTTATGTCCATATCGATTCAGAATTCTCTCTGATAGAAAACATATCTTCTAAACTAGTTTCTGTTTAATTTTAATTCTTATCCTATATTTTGTTGAAGGATATATTTTCAAACAATATGTGGATGTTTATTAATGTTTGTATGTACTGTATGTACAGACACAGTGGCTTTTATGACACAGATTCCCCAGGAGAAGAGTGTCCACAAAGCATTATATGCCATTGACAAAACATAGTACCTATCAATTATCATTATATCACCTATAGATAGCCTCATTAATCTTTTTTTTTTAATCCTAAGTTTGCTTAAGAATCTAAAGAAAGACATTCAACCACCACCCAGTACACCCCCTTCCAAAAAATAACTTTTGTGTGGAATCTTTCATTCCACGTCAGAGAATCCATAGACATTCAATTTGGCATTTATCAATGTAACTTATAATAGTCTACATTTTAAAAACCAATATTTATAATAACTTCATTGATTTTTCAATTTTCAATTTTTTTCAATAAGCATTTTTCAATAAGCATTGATTAGAAACTGAACTATTTGGAGAAAGAGAGGAATGATATCTTAATCCTTACCTTAAATCAAATGAAGTCCCAAGATTAAAGAGAGAAATCACATTTAAAAAATTAGAATGCCTGTTGTATTTATGACTTCTAGTTGCTTAAAGATTATTTTTTCACCATTTAAAAATTAACTTGTCTGGAGTCGACAGAGCAAACTCAGAATTAAACGGAACCAGAACTCATAGAACCTTCTGGAGTGCAGGGGACAGACTGAATTAAACCGAACCAGAACTCACCGGGAGGCGCCAGGCTCACAGACCCTTCCAGAGTCCACCATGTACCCTTCCGCCCCATCAGGCTCGGCGCTCAGGTTGTTCACCGCTGCTGTGCTGGGCTGTCCTCGCAGCCTGGCTGCTCTGGCCACTCCTGTGGTGCTGGGGCTGCTGATGCTGCACTGTTTTGTGTGACGTCTCTCATTGCAGTGGGGTCAGAGCCTCATCGTGGACCACACACCTGCCCGCTGGCATCCCCTGGATCTTGTTAAGGTGCCGAATTCTAGGCCTCAGGCAGCAGATTGTTAGAGAATCTGCGTTTGACAAGGTTTCTCAATGATTTGTAACTACATAACAAATCACTCCAAAACACAGATGCTAAAAATAGTGAACGTTTATGATCTCCTACGGCTGCAGGAAGATTTGTCCAAGGCTGGTCTGGGGCTGGAGGGCCCACTCGCTCTGCCCGGCCAGTCAATGCTCATCACGGGGCCACTCCACCCCACGGGACAACTCGAGTGTCCTTACAACACGGCAGCTGGGACCCCACAGCACGTGGTCCAAGAGAGCCAGGAGGAAGTCCCAGCGCCTCCAAAGTCACCTGTGTCATTACACAGGTTGGCGCCACTCAGACTGCCAGGGGCCACTGAGGCCTTGACTGCCAACGGCAGGCTCACTGGTGCCAACCTGAGGCTGCGCATCACACCCGTTACAGCTGGGGAAGCACTAGCTTCTCCCCAAGCTTCACACCCCTGATGCATGGGGGCTGGGAAGGTTTTTGAGATTCCTCGGTTTTCCACGCATCGCACCTCCTTCAGGGCAATGGGCTGTGCACCCCCGCCCATCCTGGAAAGGCCTTGCTGGCCCCCTGCTGGAGACGCCGCTTGGATGAACACACCACGACTCAGACCCGCCGAACACACGGTCTGTTTGAACAGGGCAGTGGCCAGTGAGCCCCACTGTCTTCCCAAGGAGTTGAGGCGACTCGCTCCCCTACCAGCATGTCCATCCCTCCACATCAGCACTTGGTTTTGTCCAATTTCTATTTTTTTACCCACTTGGTGGGTGTGAAATAGATGTCATCGTTTTTTCACGTGAATTTCCAAGGTTCCTAATAAGGCTTATTAGCCATTTATGTTTCCTTTGTATGAAATGCCCATCTTTCTACGACACTGATCCTTTCTTGACCATTGGCATCCTTGGATATTTTGGATATTAATCCTTTGCAGTTACATGTGTTACAAATAAAAAGAAAAATTCTAATGTTGGCTAAAACTACCAGATGCTGGGGGAGAGTCAAATAGCTAATTACCTCTCCTCCCCATGAACATTCAAGCCCTGAATAATGGTTACGTGGCCTCATTCAATAACCATACTCTTGAGGAACAGACTTTTCTTTATGAAAATTTAATATTGGAATGGGGTGCCACTTCTATTGTATAGCCAAGAACACTCCCTTGGAAGATACTGCTTCATTGTAGAGAAGGATTTAAAAGACCCTCTAAGTTATGAAAATTTAAGGCAAACAGGCAGTCCTTGCCAGTGAAAGTTTGTGTGTAGGTGTAGGTATGTAAAATGGGTGTGTGTTTGTTGCTTAGGAACATTTGTCTTTCCCCTTTATGTGAAATGGGGAGATCCCTTATTGGGATGTGCTGAGGTGGCCCCATGTAGGGGGAGTGGACCAAGCTCCATGGGGAAGACTTATTCCAGCACCTCAGGAGGCTGTGGCTGGGTTTTTCTCCAACGTGGCCCACCTGACACTGTGCTAAGCATTAGGGGAAATGACTGAGCATGTGTGTGTAATCTAAAAGAATAGTGTCCTTAGAGCTCAGGGGGACGCTGCTCGGGTGATGGGAAGAAAAGAGCTGAATCAATAGGAGTATCATAGCCACCGTGAACATATTTCCTGCCATCAGAATGTGCAGGACTGACTACCTGTAGCTTCATGTGGTAGATACTCAAGCCATGGCATTCGTGGACTGGTCACACTTTCTGCTTTACTCTCTCTTCCCTAGATTTCCTGCCCAAGTATGGGAGTTGGGGGAGGCCTTGGGAAATAAGGGGGCTTCCTGAGGGAAGGTGGGTACTCAAGCAATAAACTGAATAAGTAAAAGTGAGGTGATTGTGTTTGTACTCCAAGCTAGTAACGTGGATCATTCCAGTTACACTTCTGACTTGGATTTCTACCAAGTGAGTCATTTCCCTTATATGATCTTTCTCTAGATTTCTTAAATGTATCCCCATAACACCTGCAGTTAAACCCAATATTTCTGGGGATATAAGAAGCAAAGGACACAGCCTATCTCTGAGAAAAAATGACCCAGAGGGTAATAAATAGAGCTTTGAGAGCAAGAAAACTGCCTGGGCTAGTGTGGTTCTTTATGGTCCTTCTTTCTTACATCCCAGCATGCTGCCTGTCTGAAGCCGTCTCACAAGGACATTTGCAGGATGCACTAGGTTGGCCATTCCATGAAAGCAAGAGTTCTGCATTGTTTATTGACCTATAAGACAGCCAGGTAGAAGCTCAGTAAATATTTATTGAACAAACAAATAAACCTAGTGAGCTAATGGAAAGTATCTAAACGCTATCATGTAGGACTGAAGATTGATGTGGGTTAATTTCTGTCCATTGAAAACACTACTAGGGAGGGAGAAGTTTTCTGAAGGAGTATTGGTGAGAGGAAGGAACACGTTAATACAAACATACTGGGGAGAAACCTTGTGTAATGGAGGGCTTCAGTCTAGATTCCTGGGAGCTAAATTGAGCCAAAGAATATTTGTTTACTGATGGGTATCCCTACCAAGAGGAAATAGCTTCAAAGAAAGGGAAGTAAATCTCAATTTTCTGGGCCTGATGCCAGATAGTCCAGCACATTGAAGATGGAAGACAAAGGAGACAACACCTTAAGACCTATTCCAGATTGCATATTTTCCTTCCTTTGTAGGTTAGCCGGCATTGAGTAATGTGTGTCTAGTAAGTAATAGAGAATGTGGGGAAAGATGTTTTCTGCTGTTTTCTCTATACTTTTAGGAGCTAAACTCTCAGGGAGCTTGAGGTCTAAGTCATATTGTGATGTCTAGAATATATGAGAAGAAATGGGATGACAGTAAGATATAACTTATCCAAGGATGCTTGTGGCTGAACATGTATTAATGGTTCGATTTCTCCTAGAGTGACTGGAAAGGTCAAGGTAGCCTCTAGTTACTGGGAAAGAAGAATATTTTATCCTTGATTTTAAAAAAAAATTGTTACCTGTTAGGAAACTCTATTGTTGCAGGTTTTCTTTGCAACAGTATTTTTCTTTGTAACATATTATTCATTATGCTAATGTAGAGAATGATCTAGTAAACCATTTATGTCTTGCTACTTGTAGCATGGGAAGAGTTTTGAAAAAATGTAGAATTGTGAAAAGGTACAGAGTTTCTCTGAACTGAAAGGTTTATACTTAATTCAAACAAAATTGGAAGGCTTTCTGCAAATGTGATAATTTCAAAGCATGGGAGTTTGAAAGACTGAAAGATCTTACAGTCTCCAGAAATTTTGAGTGGAAAAATAAACACATTTAGAACATTAACTCATGCAGGGCTGGGTTCTTACTACTGTAAAAGTAGAGGTAAAACTTAGCAGACAACAGACAACAACGTTCTACAGTTTATTTCAGTATTTCCTTGTTAGTGAAAGGACCGTTTAAATGTGTGAAAAGCAGTTTTGCCAAGAGAATAAACTGGTAGTGAGACTGTTTTTCACATTTAGCATTATGGACATTAACGAAACTTAAGTAGAATAAAGTCAACTAAATTATAAACAATAAATTAAAAAATAATTTTATAAGGCATAATTGGCATGCAACAAAATGCTCAAAGATGGATTGGTTTGTCAAATCTACACATCTGTGTAATGAGCACTTATAACCAATTTACAAAACACCCACACAAATATCCCTCATGACATTTACAGTCAACCTTTCCCACCCCTTACCCGAGATCCAGGTAGCCATTGGTCTTTCTGTTACTTTGCATTAGTTTCCCTTTTCTAGAATTTCATATAAATGGACTCTTTATACTTTTTTGTGCCTGGCTTTTTTCAGTCAACATAATGTTTTTGAGTTATTTCCATATTGTTTTACATATCAGGAATTAATAATCTTTATAAAAATAAAACATTTTTTAAAAGTAGAATAAAAACCACAGACAACTACAATAATAGTAAAAGTATTTCCTTATGTCAGAAAGAGTTAATATAAATTAAAAGGCACATGGAAAAATGGATAAATGGTTTCTATAGATAAAACAAAATATCACAATTTTTGGTATATATAAATCAATTAGGTAATATTTACAATTACCTCAATAAAATGGATAAAGGAAATTTATAGAAAACTGGCAGAGAATAATAAATATGAACGACTGACAAAGATATAAAATATCCAAGCTCATTAATAATGAAATGTGTGATAATAAAACTAAGGAAATACTTATTTTTTTTACTATAAAACAATTAATATAAAAAAGAAAATATGATCATAATAAATACCCTCAGGATATAGTAACATAGACATCTTCATGCACTGTTTGTAGCAATCTCTACAATTTAAATTTGTAATTGAAAGTTTCCCAAAATAGAAATTTCCAAGCACAGATAGTTTCATAGGAGAATTCCACCAATCATTTAATGAAGAATTCTACACAATCTTTTCCAGGAAATAGAAGAGGAGGTAACACTCCAGTCCATTTTATGAAGAGAGTATCACCTGATACCAAAACCAGACAAGAAAAGTATAAACAAAGAGCAATACAGATCTGTATTTCTCATGAATATAAATACGAAGGTCTTTGACAAAATCTTAGCAAATGAAATTTAGCAATACATAAAATAATTATGTACCATGACCAAATTTACTGCAAGGAATGCAAGTATAGTTCATTATTTACAAATTAGTAAATGTCATACATATTATCAACAGGCTCAAGAAGAAAAGTCACATAATTTTATCAACTGATATATAAAAAAGCATTTGTCAAAATTCAACAGTCATGTAACAATTAATTCAAAATGCCTTATGATTAAGTGTTAAATGTAAAGTTCTAAAACTCTTACAAAATGCACTAGAGTAAATCTTTGATATCTAAATCTAGACAAATACTTCTTAGCCTTGCCACCAAAAGCAGAATCCATAAAAGGAAAAATTGATAAATTAGACTTTGTCAAACATTTTAAAAAGCAGCCAAAAATGTTTGCTCTGTGACGGTACGTTTAATAGGATGAAAAAACAATCTACAGACTGGTAGAAAATACGTGCAAACAACAGAATAGGCAAAAAGACTGTCAAAAACAGTAAACAACCAAAAATTGCAATTATAAAATGGGCAAAAACATGAAGAGACATTTCACCATAAAGGATGGACAGGTGGCAAATAGCACATGAAAAGATGCTTAACATTACTAGCCAGTAGGATAAAATTATGTGAGATATCACTGTATATCTATTAGATTGGCTTAAATGAAAAACACTGAAAACACCAAATATTGGAGACAATGCAGAGAAATTGGACCACTCAGACATTGCTCTGTGTGTGTTTTGCCACTCTGGAAAACAGTTTGGTAGTTTCTTAAAACACTAAACATACAACCAACCAATTGCACTCTTGTGAGCTTATTTCAAATAGATGGAAAAATAAACACACACACACACACACACACACACACACACACACACACACACACCCCTGCAACAAAAATGTTTATAGCAGCTTTATTTGTAACAGTCACACTTGGTCCTTCAGTGGGTTAACCCACTGTCCTTCAGTGGGTTAACCTTCAGTGGGTGATGGTTTAAGAAACTGTGAAGACAAATACTGTATGATATCACTCTATGTTGACTCTAAAAAATACAGCTATTGAATATAGAAAAAAGAAACAGATTCACAGATTTAGAGACCAAACTAGTGGTTACCACTGGGGAGAAGAATAAGGGAGGGGCAAAATAGGGGTAAGGGATTAAGAGGTATAAACTATTATGTATAAAATAAACTACAAGGATACACTGTACAGCACAGGGAATATAACCAATATTTTATAATAGCCATAAATGGAGTATATTATTTAAAAATTATGAATCACTGTAATGTATGTCTGTAAATTATATAATATTGTACATGAAATATACTTCAATAAACAAAAGGAAAAAAAGAAATACAAAGAAACTGTAATACATCCATACCATGGAATAGTACTAAGCAATAAAAAGGAATGCACTATTGATACAGACCACAGCCTGGATTTATCTCCATAGATTTAGGTTGAGTGAAAAAAAAATTACAAAAGGTTACAAATTGTATGATTCTGTTTATACACAGTTCTTGAAAAACACAGTCATAGAAATGAAGGATGTATTAGTGCCTGCCAGAGGTAAGGAGGAAGTGGGGCAGGAAGGAAGTGATTGTGGTTATAAGTTGCAAAATAAGGGATTCCTGTGGTGATGGAAATGTTCTGTTTCTTGTCAGTATTAATGTCAATATTCTGGTTGTGATAATTGTACTATACTGTATAAGGCATTACCATTGCTAACTGGTTAAACCATACTTCGGCTCTCTGTATCATTTCTTATAACTGCACGTGGGTCTGTAATCATGTCAAAACAATAAGTTTAGGGCTTCCCTGGTGGCGCAGTGGTTGAGAGTCCGCCTGCCGATGCAGGGGAAACAGATTCGTGCCCCGGTCCGGGAAGATCCCACATGCCACGGAGCAGCTGGGCCCGTGAGCCATGGCCACTGAACCTGCGCGTCCGGAGCCTGTGCTCTGCACCGGAGAGGCCACAACAGTGAGAGGCCCGTGAACCGCAAAACAAACAAACAAACATAAAAACCAATAAGTTTAACCAAAACAATAAAAGGAAATGTGAAAGTCAAAAAAAAAAACAAGAAAACAAAACCCAAGAAACAATATGAAGAATATATATGTTTTGAATTTAAAGCCCATAGAAGATATTTTATAAGAATTTAAATTGCTATCTTAAAGTTATCCTAGTGGGATCAAAGATTAATCCCAGTGGGTAAAAAGTTTACATTGTTTTTTCAGATCTGAAATAAGTGAGTAAAATTTCCTTAAATAATAATCTAGAGAAAATCATATACAAAGGAAAATTAATGGAAATATTTATGTAAATTATATACTTTTGAATGAATAATTTACATTTAGAAATTTCAAAAATGTAGATTCACCAATCTATCCAGTTGTGTTACATTTTAATTTACTTTCACATTATGCCTTCTTTCAAAGAGGTCTTTCAAAATAAACTTTAATTATTCATTTAAATAATGTTTCTTTTGTACTTTTAAGACACTATATTTAAAATAAATAATGTAATTTTACAATATATTATTTATCTAATTAGAAAATTAAGCAAGGCCTTTCTTTTCAGAGGTAGTGCTTGGAACTTTCAGGCCACTGAACAAACACACTAACAGGTATGGCTAAATTTCTATACTCTCATGCTTCCAACTTGAACTTTTCGAGAAAAACATTTTATTAGAGAACCTTCATAATAATTATTACTACTTATGAACTACCTACTTGCTAGGCTGTATGACAGATGACAAAAGGAAAACAGTGAAATGCTGCGGTCTATCACAGTAAGTTGTTTAAAGTAATTTTTCAGTTGAAGTTGTATTTTGTTATTCTGAATGAGCAATTTAAAAATATTAGCTCATGGAAATATCCTTGGGGAATCTTGTTAGAAACAGTTAGCTGGTGATTAAAATGAGAACCAGCTTGGAGAACTATACTTTATCATGAATTTTTTACTCATTCTAAGCAAATATTTATTTTATACCTAATTTTATATTAGGGATTCTGTAACCCCTTCCTTTAAGAGGGTTTCCAAAATTATATAAGCTGCAAGCCCCCAAAAGTCGAGGTGCACACCAGCCTGCATCCAACCACCGTCACGTGGTGCAGTGTCTTCTCCGCTGCCCAGCATAACCCTCTCTTTCATGGGTTCTTTTCCAGGGTATCCAGATCCTGCAGTGGTCACTTCTGATGGGATTTCCTTCATGTGGGCAGTATGTTTCTAGCATCTGGCTACTTGAGGTGTCAACCTCGACCTCTGTGTTTCCAGTTGTCCTCTCTTCTTTTGGGATCATTTTCCTTTTGAGATGACCCTTCCTGTCTTTGCACCAACATCAGTGGGAATACAGCTGGTCCCAAATGCAGCCCCATCTCTACTCTACCCAGTCAACACCCACCCAGCCTCACCATTAGACCTGTCATATGGGTACAGCTCATTTGTCGACACTTGAAGGGGCAAACCTGTGAGTGGTCCCCATGGAGCACCCTCCCTTACTCTAAGGATAGGACAAGATTCTTGCTTTTCCCTGAGTGACACTGACTGTGCTCTCTAAATGAGTCCTTCCATGGTTTTTGGCAACTCTGTCTCACAGGCCTAGCCTTACAGGGCAAGATGGTCTCTGCTAACCTGTTTCCTCATCTCACTGTGGGCTGCATGATATGCTACGTTTACAGAATATTAAGTCAGCACTTCAGGTGACAAAATACAGACAAAAAGAACCCCATTTTAATCACTTATTAGATGTGCTTTTTTTTTAATATCTTTATTGCAGTATAATTGCTTTACAATGGTGTGTTAGTTTCTGCTTTATAACAAAGTGCATCAGTTACACATATGTCCCCATATCTCTTCCCTCTTGCGTCTCCCTCCCTCCCACCCTCCCTATCCCACCCTGCTAGGTGGTCACAAAGCACCGAGTTGATCTCCCTGTGCTATGTGGCTGCTTCCCACTAGCTATCTATTTTACGTTTGGTAGTGTATATATGTCCATGCCACTCTCTCAATTTGTCCCAGCTTACCATTCACCCTCCCTGTATCCTTAGGTCCATTCTCTAGTAGGCCTGTGTCTTTTTCCCTGTCTTGTCCCTAGTTTCTTCAGATTTTTTTTTCTTTTTTCCATATATGTGTGTTAACATATAGTATTGTTTTTCTCTTTCTGATTTACTTCACACTGTATGACAGACTCTAGGTCCATCCACCTCACTACAAATAACTCAATTTCAATTCTTTTTATGGCTGAGTAATATTCCAGTATATATATGTGCCACATCTTCTTTATCCATTCATCCAGTGATGGACACTTAGGTTGATTCCATGTTCTGGCTATTGTAAATAGAGCTGCAATGAACATTATGGTACATGACTCTTTTTTAATTATGTTTTTCTCAGAGTATATGCCCAGGAGTGGGATTGCTGGGTCATATGTTAGTTCTATTTTTAGCTTTTTAAGGAACCTCCATACTGTTCTCTATAGTGGCTATATCAATTTACATTCTCACCAACAGTGCAAGAGGGTTCCCTTTTCTCCACACCCTCTCCACCATTTATTGTTTCTAGATTTTTTGATGATGGCCATTCTGACCAGTGTGAGATGATATCTCATTGTAGTTTTGATTTGCATTTCTCTAATGATTAATGATGTTGTGTATTCTTTCATGTGTTTGTTGGCAATCTGTATATCTTCTTGGAGAAATGTCTATTTAGGTCTTCTGCCCATTTTTGGACTGGGTTTTTTTTTTTTTTTTGGATATTGAGTTGCATGAGCTGCTTGCAAATTTTGGAGATTAATCCTTTCTCAGTTGCTTCATTTGCAAATATATTCTCCTATTCTGAGAACTTTCTTTTCCCCTTGTTTATGGCTTCCTTTGCTGTGCAAAAGCTTTGAAGTTTCATTAGGTCCCATTTGTTTATTTTTGTTTTTATTTCCATTTCTCTAGGAGGTAGGTCAAATAGGATCTTGCTGTGATTTATGTCATAGAGTGTTCTGCCTATGTTTTCCTCTAAGAGTTTGATAGTGTCTGGCCTTACATTTAGGTCTTTAATCCATTTTGAGTTTATTTTTGTGTATGGTGTTAGGGAATGTTCTAATTTCATTCTTTTACATGTTTAAGTTTCATTCTTTTACATGTTTAAGTTTCATTCTTTTACATGTTTAAGTTTCATTCTTTTACATGTTTAAGTTTCATTCTTTTACATGTTTAAGTCCATCTTGTTTAATATATCACTTAAAGCTTGTGTTTCCTTATTTATTTTCATTTTGGATGATCTGTCCATTGGTGAAAGTGGGGTGTTAAAGCCCCCTACTCTGATTGTGCTGTGGTCAACATCCCATTTTATGGCTGTTAGTATTTGCCTTATGTATTGAGGTGCTCCTATGTTGGGTGCATAAATATTTACAATTGTTATATCTTCTTCCTTGATTGATCCCTTGATCATTATGTAGTGTCTTTCTTTGCCTCTTGTAATAATCTTGTTTTAAAGTCTCTTTTATCTCAGATAAGAATTGCTACTCCAGCTTTCTTTTGGTTTCCATTTGCATGGAATATCTTTTTCAATCTCATCACTTTCTGTCTGTGTGTGTCCCTAGGTCTGAAGTGGGTCTCTTGTATACAGCATATATACAGGTCTTGTTTCTGTATCCATTCAGCCAGTCTATGTCTTTTGGTTAGAACATTTGATCCATTTACATTTAAGGTAGTTATCGATATGTATGTTCCTATTACCATTTTCTTAATTTTTTGCGTTTGTTATTGTAGGAGTTTTCCTTCTATTGTGTTTCCTGACTAGAGAAGTTTCTTTAGCATTTGCTGTAAAGCTGGTTTTGTGGTGCTGAATTCTCTTAGCTTTTGCTTGTCTGTAACATTTTTAATATCCCATTCAAATCTGAATGAGATCCTTGCTGGTTAGAATAATCTTCATTGTAGATTTTTCTCCTTCATCATTTTAAATATGTCCTGCCACTCCCTTCTGCCATGCAGAGTTTCTGCTTAAAGATCAGCTGTTAACCTTAGAGGGATTCCCTTGTGTGTTATTTTTCACTTCCTGCTTTTAATATTTGTTCTTTGTATTTAATTTTTGATAGTTTGATTAATATATGTCTTGGCATGTTTCTCCTTGGATTTATCCTGTATGGGACTCTCTGTGCTTCCTGGACTTGATTAACTATTTCCTTTCCCATATTAGGGAAGTTTTCAACTATAACCTCTTCAAATAATTTCCCAGTTCCTTTCTTTTCCTCTTCTTCTGGGACTCCTATAATTCGAATGTTTGTGCATTTAATGTTGTCCCAGAGGTTCCTGAGACTGTCCTCAATTCTTTTCACTTTGTTTTATTTATTCTGCTTTGCAGAAGTTTTTTTCCATTATTTTATCTTCCAGGTCAGTTATCTGTTCTTCTGCTTCAGTTATTCTGCTATGGATCCCCTCTAGAGAATTTTTAATTTCATTTTTTTGTTTAATTTGTTTAATTTGTTTATTTTCATTTCATTTCATTGTCTATTTTAATTTCATTTCTTGTCCATCACAGTTTGTTTGATCTTTAGTTCTTCTAGGTCCTTGTTAAATGTTCATTATTATCAAAGAATTCATTATTCTGAATTCGTTTTCAGGTAGACTGTCTATTTCCTTGTCATTTGTTAGGTCTGGTGGGTTTTTACCTTGCTCCTTTCTCTGATGTGTGTTTCTCTGTCTTCTCATTTTGCCTAACTTATGGTGTTTGCAGTCTGCTTTTCGCAGGCTGCAAGTTCGTAGTTCCCATTGTTTTTGGTGTCTGTCCCCGGTAGCTAGGGTTGGTTCAGTGGGTTGGGTAGGCTTCCTGGTGGAGTGGACTAGAGCCTGTGTTCTGGTGGATGAGGTTGGATCTTGTCTTTCTTGTGGGCAGGTCCACACCTGGTGGTGTGTTTTCGGGTTTCTGTAGCTTTACTGTGATTTTTGACAGCCTGTCTGCTAATGGGTGTGGTTGTGTTCCTGTCTTGCTAGTTGTTTGGCATAGGGTGTCTAGCACTGTAGCTTGCTGGTCGTTGAGTGGATCTGGGTGTTGGTTTTGAGATGCAGATCTCTGGGAGATTTTCACCTTTTGATATTACATGGAGCTTGGAGGTCTCTTGTGGACCAGTGTCTTGAACTTGGCTCTCCCACCTCAGAGGCACAGCCCTGGTGTCTGGCTGGAGCACCCAGAGCCTGTCATCCACATGGCTCAGAATAAAAGGGAGAAAGAAATAAATAAATAAAGAAGAAGATAAAATAAAACAAGTTAAAATAAAGTTATTAAAATAAAATATAAAAAATAATTATTAAAAAAATTTAAAGTAAGAAAGAAAAAAAAAAGATGGAAAAAAGAGAGCAACCAAAAAATAAATAGATAAATAAATCCACCAATGATAACAAGTGTGAAAAACTATACTAAGAAAAAAACAAAAATGGACAGACAGAACCTTAAGACAAATGGTAAAAGCAAAGCTATACAGAGAAACTCACACAGAAGCATACACATACACACTCACAAAAAGAGAAAAAGGGGAAAAAATATATATATATAGTTGCTCCCAAAGTCCACCTCCTCAATTTGGGATGAATTGTTGTCTATTCAGGTATTCCATAGATGCAGGGTACATCAAGTTGATTGCGGAGATTTAATCCGCTGCTCCCGAGGCTGCTGGGAGAGATTTCTTTCTCTTCTTTGTTCGCACAGCTCCGGGGTTCAGCTTTGAATTTGGCCCTGCCTCTGCATGTAGGTCGCCGGAGGGCGTCTGTTCTTTGCTCAGGCAGGACGGGGTTAAAGGAGCAGCTGATTTGGGGGCTGTGGTTCACACAGGCCAGGTTGAGAGAGGGGTACAGATGCAGGGCAAGCCTGCGGCGGCAGAGGCCAGTGTGACATTGCACCAGCCTGAGGCATGCCGTGCGTTCTCCCGGGGAAATTGTCCCTGGATCCCGGGACCCTGGCAGTGGTGGGGTGCACAGCCTCCCTGGAAGGGAGGTGTGGAGAGTGACCTGTGCTCACATACAGGCTTCTTGTTGGCAGCAGCAGCAGCCATTGCATCTCATGCCCATCTCTGGGGTCCGCGCTGATCGCCGCGGCTCGCGCCTGTCTCTGGAGCTGCTTTAAGCGGCTCCTCGTGCACCAGGAAATAATGGTCTCTTGCCTCTTCGGCAGGTCCAGGCTTTTTCCCGGAGTCCCTCCCATCTAGCCGTGATGCACTAACCCCCTTCAGGCTGTGTTCACGCCACCAACCCCAGTCCCCTCCCTGGGATCCAACCACAGCCCAAGCCTCAGCTCCCAGCCCCGCCCGCCCGTCAGGTGAACAGACAAGCCTCTCGGGCTGGTGAGTGTCGGTCGGCACCGGTCCTCTGTGCGGGAATCTCTCTGCTTTGCCCTCCGCACCCTTGTGGCTGCGCTCTCCTTCCTGGCTCTGAAGCTTCCCCCCTCTGCCACCCACAGTCTCCGCCCATGAAGGGGGTTCAGGTGTGTGGAAACCTTTCCTCCTTCACGGCTCCCTCCCATTGGTGCAGGTCCCGTCCTTATTCTTTTGTCTCTGTTTTTTCTTTTTTCTTTTGCCCTTCCCAGGCACGTGGGGACTTTCTTGCCTTTTGGGTGGTCTGAGGTCTTCTGCCAGAGTTCACTAGGTGTTCTGTAGTTGTTCCACGTGTAGTTGTATTTCTGGTGTATCTGTGGGGAGGAAGGTGATCTCCACATCTTACTCTTCTACCATCTTGAAGCTCCTCCCTCTACATGTGCTTTTAACAAGATATTTTCATGGTATTATTATGTACATTGTAATTTTAAAGTTACTGTCTCAAAATAGCAAAATACATTTTAAGCTGAAAATCACTTTTCTTTAAACTCTTATTATGAAAGAGCACATCCTTTCAGCTTTTTACTTTAATCATTGATCACAGGGCCTAGCAAACACTATACATATAATAAATACTATTTTTTATTATAAAGTTTCTCACAATCAGTTCTTTTTTCACCAAGTCTTTCAGATCAGAAGTATTTGGGACTTCCCTGGTGATCCAGTGGTTAAGACTTCGCCTTCCAATGCAGGGGGTTCAGGTTTGATCCCTTGTCAGGAAGCTAGGATTCCACATGCCTTGTGGCCATAAAACCAAAACATAAAGCAGAAACAATATTGTAACAAATTCAAAGAACTTCAGTGTATCTTGGTGTGTGGTTTTGCCTTAATTACTAGTGTTTTGTTTTTTGGGGGGATCAGTGGTCCACGTTATCAACAAAGTAACAGAACCTGCCTGCCATTTCATGCAGTGGCAAAGAGGAATAACTTGTACAGAACAAGTTGAGAGGTGATGAAGAAAAAGAATAATGTTATTTTCAGCTGACAGCTAAAGTCTTCCACTCTTTCCCACCGGATGATGACATTAGTGACTCAGGAGGTTTGGTGTGCAGGGACATAGCTACATCATCTTTGAAATCACGTCCTAGATCTGAGAATACATTAACTTGTAAAATAAAATATACACAGGCTCTAGCTTTTGTAAAATGCTGTTGACATGTTTGAAAGTGACTCACATCGTACATTTTTTTCAAGGAAACATAAATCCTCTATAAATGCACTTATCATAAATATAGGGAGTTTCAAGAAGAGGAAAAGTTAATTCATTTGTTTCAGAAATTATAGATAAATCCATGGTCTTTTATTTATTTTAAATATATTACATATTAATAATTCACAATTAGTTTGATATAACAACTTAAGCCTATTAAATAAAAAATGACAACTTTCTGAATATGAAAATAATGAAGATTTGGACTACAAGGTTGTATATTACTGAAGCAGATTTCCCCAAGGTTATTCAACTTCTTCCACTAATCATTTGCTCTGAGACTTCATTAACTTGAAGGATAAAATCTTCCTCTGTAAAACAGAATAAGATTGAACCTCTTTCTTTTGTTGGTTTTATTAGATGAGATAATGAATATCAGGGCTCAGGATAGTGATCATTAAAACTGTTCAATAATGTAGCGGTGACAAAAACAATGATAGTATTGATGAAGATAATTGTTTCAGGGTTTAAGGTCAATCTTGAATTTATACTAAAAACAAAATGATGAATTACCATTAAAAAGCAGAAGAAACTTGATTCCTGTGACTGAAGGAAATGCTGTATTGAGCAAACAACATTAATTCCACAGTGGCACATTAGTTTTGTATTCTTCATTGAATATAAATGCTGTGAAATAGAATTTGATGCCATTGTTATTATTGCTGATGACATATTTTGAGCATTTAAGGTAGTTAAATGGACATTTGGAGTGACTATAGACTGAAATATAAAGGATCAATTCCTCACTGAAGGCCATATTCTACACTCGACCACACAACACTCAAAACATATATCCAGAAGTGTAAAGGTTGAATATCTCAACTTGAAGAAAGCACTGGATAGATTTTGAATCTACTCTTCCATTACATTTGGCTTCTATATTCTATTAACGCTTTTGAATATGCCATAAACATGCATACTCCTGTAGCTTTTTCTATCTTTTGAAAATTAAAGCAAATAATCAGAGGGTAGGAAACAATCTCTCACTTATTAGACCATTTTAAAGAATCTTGTTATATCACCTCAAATATTAAAAGTCTAGAATTTAATGCTCTGGAACAGTGTTTCTGACTATTCAAGAAACATGATGCATTGACAAAAAACACGATTCCCCAAGGAGATGATTTGAAATCATAAACATAATGATTTAATGGCTTTGTCACATAATGAAAATATATATTTTGTAATTTAATTCCTCAACTCAGAAACTCACATAATCACCTTTACTCCTCCCATGCAGCAATGAGAGAAGACAGGCTTTTATTCACCACATGGTTCTCCTCAGAGTCCGGAAAAGATAGAAACTGAGTGACAAGGATTGGATAATGGGTAGTATGCCACATTACCTAACCAAGGTCAGGAGTCAGAACTGCCCCTCAGCTATTTCCTGTGAAGTAACACTCTGAGGTTTGGCATGGGAAACAACTAATTTTATTGATATGACAACACCCTTTCTTTCATAAGTGTAACTGGCGCTCCCTCAATACTTCCCAAAACATCATTTCAGCCTATGACTCAAAACTCAAATCTAAAGTAACTTAACTCATTTGTAGTGCAAATTTTCTGTACTAAAAAGAACCAAAAAATGACCTTAGCTCTCATATATTTGACAGACATATTCTTTGAAATCACTCATACTTTGTGAATCAGTGGTTCCACTGATGTAACTGGCACTGACAATACCCCTGGATTAAGTCATTTCCTATTGCATGCATCTCATCTGATTTTTCTCTAAGCAAGATAATTCTCCTTGATATTTCAAGTGGTTTTATAAATTCTTTGTAATAAGTCACTTATGTCAGTAGTGTCTCCTCAGAGTGCTAACAGTAGGGGTGAACAACTTGCCATTTCAATAAGAGTCAGTTTTCAGATATTCATATTTTTATATATACCTCTTTTCTCACCTACGTCTGCAAAATCATCATGTTTATAAGTTATTTGTTCTAGGTGGATACAAGTTCACAATTCTTTATTTATACACACAGTTGTTTTTACTGTTTGTTGATATTATTTTATTCTGAATAGAAATATTCACATAATTCTTGAGTTTTAGTGCACTACTGTAAAACACTGCTCTAATTTTTTAAGTGAAAATGTAACCATGAGCAGAAAAAAAAAATCCATATGACATGGAAATATGATGATAGTTACACAATGCTACACAGAGTTAATATTAGTATATGAACATGTCATTTGAATAGTTACTAAATTCAAGAAGCCACAAATATCCCTGAAAATAATTTCACAAAAATTAAAATACAATAGTGAAACAGATATGAAAAAATGTGTAGCGTCACTAATAAAAATTAAGTCAAAATTAAAATAAAAATCTAAATACTGATTAATGTACCACATTGGAACATATATGTTTCTAGTTATCACAAATTATCACTCCTAATATAGCATTGTTTTTGAAAGTGTGAAATGGTACAACCATTTTAAAGGGCTATTTGGCTGCCTTATCAAAAGCCATATATCTGTGCTTGATTGTTCACTGAGAAGTACCCTTCTAGGAATTTAGTTTAAAGAAAAAATCAATGACAGGAACAAAGATTTAGATATAATGATCCTGGTAACGTATACAATGGAACAAAGCAATGACAACATTAGACTATTTTAAATATAATTTATAACACAATCAATAGATATTATCAGTTAAATAAATTGATCTTAAAAAGGAATAATCCTACTGAAATTATGTTAATAATGCCAGCAACAAAAATGTGCGAAACGTTTTTACATAGAGAAAGATACAAATGACCAGAATTTGCAGTAAAGAAATGAATTTCTGTATTTCTATCTCTACATCAACATTCTATTAAACAGAATTTACTGCTAAATAAATATATAACAGAATGTTTACAATAGTCATGTCTGGATGAAATATCATTGATAAAGTGTATAGGCATGAGTGGTGTTTTCTAACATGTATTTGCTTCACAGGAAAATTTTTACTTGGAAAATTTTATTTTCCAAGTAAACGAAATATTAAGAAATATATATATTTATTTTGTCATTGCTAAAGTGTACATTTAATTTGTTTATAATATTTTTATGTAATGGAAAGAAGTAAATTAACACATTCTCATTTTAATTAATTTAAAAGAGATACATTTACTCAACACTTACCCAGACAAAAAAAGGAAAATATATAAATCCAACCAAAGAAGTTAATGATTTCAGAGGCAGAATGAAATTAGGAAACAAAATACATTATCATCAGAATATGTGTCATTTCTATTTTGCTCATAATTGATATTTATTTAAAACAGCAAATTATTTAAACTTCTAAAAATATTTGAAAACATACATATAATAAATATTTATATACCTATTTTATATACACTCATATAAATATATGCCCATATACACACATATACACACACAGTTTATTCCTCTCCATTTTCTTTTAATGAGTAACAAGGGAAATGTATCATAATGGTGGATTAAAGAAAAAAGAAAGCAAATGTTGATTCAAATGGTTTCAGAAGCCACTATAGTATCTGCCAGAAAAAAAATGTAATATCCACTTTGTGTAAGTAAACATTTGACCAATTCTCCTGTCAATTTTCAACATACTTCACATTTTAAAGAAAAGAGCAAATGAGTTTGACTATTGCAAATAGCATCATATTAAAAGCCTGTATTTGAATCTAACTGAAATGAAATCAGCAATTACTTTAGAAATGGAAACTATGTAGGTTTTATTTTATGTTAAGTTAAATATTTGAGTGTAGAACCTCTTTTTAGGTATTCATGATTAAATCAATTACTCTTAAAATGATTTTGGCAATGAGTCTTTGCTTAATCAGAGCTTAACTAAGATGAAGGTGAGTAATTAGAGCTGGAGTAAAAAGGTAGTATAAAGAGTTAGCATAAAGTATTAGGACCAAAAATGACTCTATGATGTTATTTTGGGCAGATTCCTCATTAATAGCATTCTTTTTACATAAAGGTACTAAAATGTGTGAAATGTCTCATTCTCTATGTAACTGAAACCAATGGGGAAACAGGGCAATAGGAAACTATTGTGTATTATATGAGCATACTGTCTTAGGAGACCTCTATCTGGAACTGAAGAAAACCGTTTGTCCTAAAGTTGATTGGAGAACACTAGAATGAGGAAACATTAATATTTTGGATGGCTCAAGTAAACTAATAATTCCTTGGTCTTCTTTTTCCTTGTATATGAAAATATGAACTTTTCACCATTGAACAACAATAATATTAACAGTATTCTTTTCATGTCATCATGTATAAAGGCCACAATCCTTCATAATAAATCTTATCTGGAAAAATGGTTTCTTAAGTAAAATACATAAACTCGACAGATTTCTTAGGTAAGCAAAATGAGGTTTCATTTTACTAACAGTAGAGCCAATTTGTAAAAATGCAGTCAGGCAAGCGTGCTTATGATATAATATTTTGGAAGCAGTCCATTGAAGGGAAAATAAATGACTTCTATGGGGGGAAAACTGTCATCTACAAAATTGCTCCAAAAAAGCCCTACAAAAGCACTAAAAAAATGAATATTTTTAAAACGACCCTACTACCCAAGGCAATCCACAGATTCAATGCAATCCCTATCAAACAAACAAACAAAAAACAGATAACAATAGCATTTTGCACAGAACTAGAACAAAGACTTATAAAATTGTGCGGGGGCAAGATCAAGATGCTGGAGTGGAAGTTTGTGGAGCTCACCTCCCCCCATAAACACATAAAACATACATCTACATGTGGAATAATACTCATGGAAAACTAACTGTGACTGACAGAAAGACCTGGAATAAGGTAGGGAAGGGAGAGAAGTGATCAGGTCAGGACGTGATCAGAAGAAGAAGGGGATTACACAGGCACAGATCCTCCCTGAGGAATGAACAGTCTGAACCACATATAGGGCACCCAAGTCCTATTGTCAAAAACTGGGAAGACGAGTCCATCTGGCCAGTTGGAGGACAGGTGGAAGTAACAGGAGGGCTTTGGGAAGCCTGGACTCTGCTCAAGAGGAGCATGTACATGCTTGCTTACTCCTGAAACAGGGCAAAGAGGGTGGATTGAAACTGCACAGGACAGAAGCCAGTTTCCTGTGACTGCTGTGACACATGCCCCAAACTGAGCCTAGTGCCACTCCAGCCCTGTTTGCTCCAGGATACAGCTTGACACTAGGGCAACAGCTGCAGTGGCTGGTTCAGGGGAAGCCTTTGTTGTAAGGGACAAAGGTGGCTTGGACCCAGGGCCAAATCTGTGCATGGCAGGGGCAGTCACTACTGGCATTTGCAGAGGCAGCAATTCAGAAGTGTTTCGAGACTGACGGAATGCCACCACATTCTGTGCTCAGATACATGCTGAGAGACCATGCCAGCCTCTTTTGCTCCAGCACTGCTCCCCTCTGGGGTGAGGGTGACTACTCTGATGGGAAAGATCATGAACATAAGGAAATGGAGCCAGCTCAGACCTGAACCTCAGGGCTTTTGCTCTAGCAACTTGGGATCTGACCCTACCCCTAATAAGGTAGTACTGTCCACTAAGCAGAGGGTAAGCCCCAGTTCACACTTGACTCTGGCCCTAACCCTTGCATCTCTAACCCCACATCTTACCAAGGTAATAGCTGCCAGCAAACACTGGAAAAAGATGTGACCTCTGCTCACATCAGATCCAGCTCTCTCACCAAACCCCAGGCACATGCAGATGGTACAGAGATGCTCCCACAAAAGGACCCTCTTCAAGACCGCAATAGGTAACTGTTTACCTAATTTCATAGAGAAACTGAGAAGACAGAGAAATTTGTTTTAATTGAAAGAACAAGAGAACATCCCCAAGAAAATAACTAATGAAAGAGAAATAAACAATTTACCAGATGAAGATTTCAAAGCATTAATAATAAGAATGCTAATGAATTAGGGAAAAGAATAGATAAACATGGTAAGAATTTTAACAAGGAATTAGAACATATACAAAAGAATCTCTCAGAACTGAAGAATACAGTAAGTAAAATGAAGAACACATTAGAAGAAATGAACAACAGACCAGACGATGCGAAATAACACATAAGTGATCTTATAGATAGAAGAAAGAATAATAGAAATCACCTAGTCAGAACAGCAAAAAGAAAAACACTAGGGCTTCCCTGGTGGCGCAGTGGTTGAGAGTCCACCTGCTGATGCAGGGGATGTGGGTTCATGCCCTGGTCCGGGAGGATCCCACATGCCGCTGAGCAGCTGTGCCCATGAGCCATGGCCTCTGGGCCTGCACGTCTGGAGCCTGTGCTCTGCAGTGGGAGAGGCCACAACAGTGAGAGGCCCACATACTGCAAAAAAAAAAAAAGAAAGAAAGAAAGAAAAACACTAAAAAAGTTAGGGGAGTCTCAACAGCAAGCATACTAATGTTTCCATTATAAGGGTTCAAAAATGAGAAGAGAGAGAAAAGGGTCAAAGGCATATCTGCTATAATTATGGCTGAAAACTTCCTGAACCTGAAGAAAGAAACATATCGAAGTACAGGAAGCACAGTGAGTCAGAAACAAATAAACCCAAACAGGCACACACAAAGACATTTCATAATTAAAATGGCAAATATTAAATATAAGAGAAAATTCTAAAAGCAGCAAGAGAAAAACAAAAAGTCATATTTAAGGCACCACCATAAGGCTATCAACTGATTTTTCTGTAGAAATTTTACAGGCCAGAAAGGAGTGGGATGATATATTCAAAGTGCTGAAAGGCGGGTGGCGGTGGGGGGGACCTGCAACCTACGATACTCTACTCAGTATGATTATCCTTTAGAATTGAAGGGAAGATAAAGAACTTTTCAGACAAGCAAAAACTAAAAGAGTTCATCAGTGGTAAACTTACCCTAAAAGAAACATTAAAGGGTCTTCTCTAAGTGAAAAAGAGAAGGCTATAGCAAGAAGTAAGTATCTATAAGTGTACTTATAGGGAAAAATTCCACTAGTAAAGGCAAATATATAATAAAGGCTGAAGATCAACCACTTAAATAAGTTAGTATAAAGATAAAAAGAAAAATAGTTATAAAATCAAATACAAGTACAATAATCATTAAAAGGCTAAATATGGAGATGTGAAATTTGATATCAAAAACACAAAATGCAGAGTAAGAGAGCAAAAAATGTAGATATTTTAGAATAAGTTTCTAGTTAAAAGACTATCAGTCAAAAACAAGTAGATATAGTTATAAGTCAACATATATAAACCCCACAGTAACCAGAAATTTAAAATGTACAATAAATGCAGGAAAACTTGAGAAAAATGAATATAAGCATAACACTAAAGAAAATCATCAAACCACAGGGGAAGAAACTAAAAGAAGAAATGAACAAAGAACTACAAACACAGAAACAAGTAACAAGATGGAAAAAAGTACATACCTATCAATAATCACTTTTAGTTCAATGGATTAAATGCTCCAATCAAAGAATATAGTGTGGCTGATTGAAGAAAACTATAAGAACCATCTATATGCTGCTTACAAGAGAATCACTTCAGAGATAAAGACACAAAGAGGCTGAATGTTAGGGGATGGAAAAAAGGAATATAATGCAAATGGAAATGATAAGAAAGTGGGAGTAGCAATACTCATATCAGACAACATACACTTTAAAACAAAGTCTATTGCAAATGATAAAGAAGAACGTAATATAAGAATAAAGGGATAAATACAAGGAGAGAATATAACACTTGTTAATATGTATACACCTAATACAGGAGCACCTAAATATATAAAGCAAATATCAACAGGCATAAAGGAAGAAATTGATACATGCCTACCTCAAGAAACAAGAAGAAATCTCATACAAAAGGGAGAAAAGCCCAAAGTCAGCAGAAGGAAGAAAAGAATAAAGATTAGAGAGGACATAAAATAAAATAGGACTAAAATATGATGGAAAAGGTCAATAAAACCAAAAACTGTTTTTTTGAAAAAAACAAAATTGATAAACCTTTAGCCAGGTTCATCAAGAAAAAATGAAAGAGAACACAAACAAAAATGTGAAATGAGAGAGGAGGAATAACAGCAGATATCAGATAGATACAAAAATCACAAGAGAATACTAAGAATGGTTATAAGCCAACAAATATGACAAACTAGAAGAAATTAACAAATTTCTACAAATATACAATCTTACAAGATTGAATCAGGAAGAAATAGACCCTCTGAATCACCAATTGCTAGTAGTGAAATTGATTTTGTAATAAAGAAAAGTATAAGAAAAGAAAATTCAAGAATGTGATGGCTTCTCTGGGGAATTCCACCAAACACATGAAAAGAGATAACACCTATACTTCTCAAATATTTCAAAAAAATTGAAGAGGATTGAACACACCCTTATTCATTGTATGAAGCCACCATTACTGTGACACCAAAACCAGACAAAGACACCATAAAGAATAAAATGGCATGCCAATTTCTCTGATGCATATAGATACAAAAATCCTCAACAAAATATTATCAAGCAAAATTCAACAATATATAAAAAGTAACACACCATGAGCAACTGAGATTTACTCCAGTAATGTAAAGATGCTTCAGTATCTGCAAAGTGATCAATGTGGTAAACCGCATTAACAAAATGAAGGGTAAAAACCACATGACCATCTCAATATACACAGGAAAAGCATCTGACAAAATTCAACATCCATTCATGATAAACACTCTCATCACATTTGGTATACAGGGAACATATCTCAATATTTTAAAGGCCATTTATGACAAACCCACAGCTAACACCATTCTCACTCATGGTGAAAAGCTAAAAGCATTTCTTCTAAAATTAAGAAAAAAACAAGATTTCCCACCCTCACCACTTCTATTTAACATAGTATTGGAAGTCCTAGCCCACATCAATAAGACAAGAAAAATAAAGGGCTTCCAAATTGGAAGGGAAGAAGTAAAACTGCCATTATTTGCAGATGGCATGATACTATATATAGAAAACCCTAAAATACCACAAAATACAAAAAAAAACACAAAATACCTCTAATTGCCAACATAATCTTGAGAAAAAAGAACAAAGCTGGTGGTGTCACACTCCCTGACTTCAGACTATAGTAAAAAGTTACAGTAATCCAAACAGTAGGGTACTGGCACAAAAACAGTTATGTAGATTAATAGAATAGAATAAAGAGCCCAGATATAAATCTACACACTTATGGTCAATTAATCTACAACAAAGGAGGCAAGAATGCTCAATGGAGAAATGACAGTCTCTTTAATAAGTGGTGCTGGGAAAACTGGACAGCTACATGTAAAAGAATGATACTAGAACATTTCCTCACACCATATACAAAAATAAATTCAAAATGGACTAAAGATCTAAATGTAAAACTTGAAACCATAAGACTCCAAGAAGAGAACACAGGCAGAACACTCTCTGATATAAATTTTAGCAATTTTTTTGGATATTTCTCCTAACACAAAAGCAAATAAAAAAAAAAAAAGAATGAACCTAATTAAACTTAAAAAACTTTTGCACAACAAAGGAAACCACTGACAAAAGGAAAACACACTGCATGGAAGAAAATGTTTGCAACTCATATGACAAATAAGGTATAATATTCTAAATATGTAAACAGCTCACACAACTCAATATAAAAAAAAAACAATTAAAAATGGACAGACAGCCTTAATAGACATTTTTGCAAAGAAGACACAGAGATGACCAACAGGCACATGAAAAGAGACTCAATATCACTGATTAACTGAGAAATCCACATCAAAATCACAATGAGATATCATCTCACAACTGTCAGAATGATTATCACCCAAAAGACCCACAAATAACAAATGTCGGCAAGGATTTGGAGAAAAGGGACCCCTTGTACACTGTTAGTGGAAATGTAAACATGTGTAGCCACCATAGAAGACAGTATGGATATTCCTCAAAAAATGAAAAATCAACCTACCATTTAATCCAGCAACTCCATTCCTGGGTAGATATCCAAAGAAAACAAAAACACTTATTCCAAAAGATACATGCACCCCAATGTTCATAGCAGCATTATTTACAATAGCCAAGATAAGGAAGCAACTTAAGTGTCCATCAACCGATGAACTGATAAAGAAGAACAATGGACTGCTGCTCAGCCATATAAAAGAATGAAGTTTTGCCATTTGCAAAAACATGCATGGACCTGGAGGGTATTATGTTAAGTGAGATAAGTCAGACAGATAAAGACAAATATTGTATGTTATCACTTATATGTTGAATCTTAAAAAAGAAAAAAAAAAGAATAAATATAACAAAACAGAAACAAACTCACAGATATAGGGAACAAATTAGTGGTTACCAGTCAGGAGAGAGAAGTGGGGAGGGGCAATTTAGGGGTATGGGGTTGAGAAGTACAAACTACTCTATAAAATAAAGAAGCTACAAGTATATATTGTTCAGTACAGGGAATATAGACAACATTTTATAGTAACTTTAATTGGAGTACATTTATAAAATATTTGTATCACTATGTTGTACACCTGAAACTAATATTATATTTTAAATCAACTATACTCCATTAAAAAAAAGAAAGAAAAAACTGTTGATCACCTAGAAGTAAGTTTATTAAACTTACTGCAGAGGGGAAAACAAAACCTTGTCAGAGTCAGTGTCTGAAATGCAGGAAGTTAAAGGTATTTATACACCTTGTCATCTGGGTTCAGATGGCTTATGATGTCCTTTAAAGTGGAAAGTAGGTGAGACTGGGAAGAATCTCTAGCATATTAGTTTATGATCGACAGATACACTTAGGTGAGAAAACTGACAAGCCAATGCATTACCCAGTTGAGCAAACTGTTGCCCAGATACAAGCGCTCTTTGCTAAGGTGAGCCAACTTCTTCCCCAATTTATTTTGTCTAACAGAATTTTAAAAACAAGTAGGACAGTTATTTATTGGCTAATAATCTTATTTACCTGGGCAAGAATTTCATGAAACAGTTAAATCTTTCTGATAAAGTTGGCCTTAGTTCTCAGCTCCAATGGTAAGTTATATTGACATCAGTAAACTCAATTTTCAGGACATTAGTTTCAAGTATGGGTAAAACTCCTTCCTCCAAATGATGCCAAAGTTTGTTTTAGTACAGATTTTTAAGTAGGATAGATAAATTAATCTTCCTGATATAGTATTCTAGTAGAGATCTGGAAGCTGTGTTTGTAAATTATTTCTCTCTGGTCTTTGGGGGTACTTTTCTTGTTGCTTCATGTTTCTATTTGGAAGGACCTACATGGGATAACACTCCAGACTTATAACTACTCTTCACTCATTCCTACGTGGAAGAGGAGAGATAACTATGGTCAGTTTTCTTTAAAAATCATGGTTTATTTCTGAATTAAAAACTAAAGTTTTGGAAAGTAGTCAGTGAATTTGTTTGAAGTTTGATGCGTAAAGATAGGTAAAAAGATATAGGACAAATAAAAGATAGGACAAATAAAAGATAGGTAAGAAGATAGGACAAATAAAAAATTGTCCAAAATTTAATCTAACATTAAGTGATATTTCATTGATTATGAGTTTGCAATACTTCATTACTGTCCATTTCCTTTCATTTTTCTCCTTTAAAAGCCTATGATGGGGGGGAAGGCGGAAGATGGCGGAAGAGTAAGACGCGGAGATCACCTTCCTCCCCACAGATACACCAGAAATACATCTACACGTGGAACAACTCCTACAGAACACCTACTGAAAGCTGGCAGAAGACCTCAGACCTCCCAAAAGGCAAGAAACTCCCCACGTACCTGGGTAGGGCAAAAGAAAAAAAGAAAAAACAGAGACAAAAGAATAGGGATGGCACCTGCACCAGTGGGAGGGAGCCGTGAAGGAGGAAAGGTTTCCACACACTAGGAAGCCCCTTCGCGGGTGGAGACTGCGGGAGGCGGAGTGGGGAGCTTCGAAGCTGCGGAGGAGTACACAGCAACAGGGGTGTGGAGGGCAAAGCGGGGAGATTCCCGCACAGAGGATCGGTGCCGACGGGCACTCACCAAACCGAGAGCTTGTCTGCTCACCCACCGGGGTGGGCGGGGCTGTGAGCTGAGGCTCGGGTTTCGGTTGGAGCGCAGGGAGAGGACTGAGGTTGGCGGCGTGAACACAGCCTGCAGGGGTTAGTGCGCCACGGCTAGCCGGGAGGGAGTACGGGGAAAAGTCTGGAGCTGCTGAAGAGGCAAAAGACTTTTTCTTCCCTCTTTGTTTCCTGGTGCGTGAGAAGAGGGATTTAAGAACGCTGCTTAAAGGAACTCCAGAGATGGGCACGAGCCACAGCTAAAAGCGTGGACAGATGGGCACGAGCCGCGGCTAAAAGCGCGGACCCCAGAAATGGGCGCAAGCCGCGGCTAAAAGCACGGACCACAGGGACGGGAGGGAGATGCTAAGGCTGCTGCTGCCGCCACCAAGGGTCCTATGTGCGAGCACAGGTCACTCTCCACACCCCTCATCCGCGGAGCCTGTGCAGCCCGCCACTGCCAGGTTCCTGGGATCCAGGGACAACTTCCCCGGGAGAACGCACGGCGGGCCTCAGGCTGGTACAACGTCACGCCCGCCTCTGCCGCCGCAGGCCCGCCCCGCACGCAGTGCCCCTCCCACCCCCGGCCTGAGTGCGCCAGAGCCCTCGAATCAGCGGCTCCTTTAACCCCGTCCTGTCTGGGGAAAAAACAGACGCCCTCCGGCGACCTACACGCAGAGACAGGGCCAAATCCAAAGCTGAGCTCCTGTGAGCTGTGAGAACAAAGAAGAGAAAGGGAAATCTCTCCCAGCAGCCTCAGAAGCAGTGGATTAAAGCTCCACAATCAGCTTGATGTACCCTGCATCTGTGGAATACATGAATAGACAACGAGTCATCCCAAATTGAGGAGGTGGGCTTCGAGAGCAAGATCTATGATTTTTTCCCTTTTCCTCTTTTTCTGAATGTGTATGTGTATGCTTCTGTGTGAGATCTTGTCTGTATAGTTTTGCTTCCACCATTTGTCCTAGGGTTCTATCCATCCATGTTTGTTTTTTTTTAAATTTTTTTCTTAATATTTAATTTTAATAACTTTATTATACTTTACCTTCGTTCTTCTTTCTTTCTTTCTTTCTTTCTTTCTTTCTTTCTTTCTTTCTTTCTTTCTTTCTTTTTCTTTCTTTCTTTCTTTCCTTTCCTTCCTTCCCTCCTTTAGAGAACGAATCATCCCAAATTGAGGAGGTGGTCTCTGAAAGCAAGATTTATGATTTTTTCCCCTTTACCTCTTTTTGTGAGGGTGTATGTGTATGCTGCTGTGTAAGATTTTGCCTGTATAGCTTTGTCCTAAGGTTCTATCCGTCTCTTTTTTTTTTTTAATAATTTTTTTAATTCAATAACTTTATTATACTTTATTTTATTTTACTGTATCTTCTTTCTTTCTGTCTTTTTTCCTTCCTTCCGTCCTTCCTTCCTCCCTCCCTCCCTCGGTCCCTCCTTTCTTTCCTTCTTACCTTCTTTCCTTCTTTGCTTCTTTCTTTCTTTCGTTCTTTTTTCCTTCCTTCCTTCCTTCCTTCCTTCCTTCCTTCCTTCCTTCCTTCCTTCCTTCCTTCCCTCCTTTCTTTCTTTCTTTCTTTCTTCATACTTTTACTAATTCTCCCTACTTTTTCTCCCTTTTATTCTGAGCCATGTGGATGAAAGGCTCTTGGTGCTCCAGCCAGGAGTCAGGGCTCTGCCTCTGAGGTAGGAGAGCCAACTTCTGGACACTGGTCAACAAGAGACCTCCCAGCTCCACATAATATCAAATGGTGAAAATCTCCCAGAGACCTCCATCTTAACACCAGCACCCAGCTTCACTCAATGACCAGCAAGCTACAGTGCTGG
>NW_020837947.1:85575287-85575374 GCF_003676395.1 Aethalodelphis obliquidens
TGTCCAGCACTGTAGCTTGCTGGTCATTGAGTGAAGCTGGGTGCTGGACAACCTATGCCAAACAACTAGCAAAACAGGAACACAACA
>NW_020837947.1:85580374-85585141 GCF_003676395.1 Aethalodelphis obliquidens
GCACCAACATTCGAATTATAGGGGTTCCAGAAGAAGAAGAGAAAAAGAAAGGGACTGAGAAAATATTTGAAGAGATTATAGTTGAAAACTTCCCTAATATGGGAAAGGAAATAGTTAATCAAGTCCAGGAAGCACAGAGAGTCCCATACAAGATAAATACAAGGAGAAATACGCCAAGACACATATTAATCAAACTGTCAAAAATTAAATACAAAGAAAGCATATTAAAAGCAGCAAGGGAAAAACAACAAATAACACATAAGGGAATCCCCATAAGGTTAACAGCTGATCTCTCAGCAGAAACCCTACAAGCCAGAAGGGAGTGGCAGGACATACTGAAAGTGATGAAGGAGAAAAACATGCAGCCAAGACTACTCTACCCAGCAAGGATCTCATTCAGATTTGATGGAGAAATTAAAACCTTTACAGACAAGCAAAAGCTGAGAGAGTTCAGCACCACCAAACCAGCTTTACAACAAATGCTAAAGGATCTTCTCTAGGCAAGAAACACAAGAGAAGGAAAAGACCTATAATAACGAACCCAAAACAATTTAGAAAATGGGAATAGGAACATACATATCTATAATTACCTTAAATGTAAATGGACTAAATGCTCCCACCAAAAGACACAGATTAGCTGAATGGATACAAAAACAAGACCCTTATATATGCTGTCTACAAGAGACCCACTTCAGACCTAGAGACACATACAGACTGAAAGTAAGGGGATGGAAAAAGATATTCCATGCAAATGGAAGCCAAAAGAAAGCTGGAGTAGCAATTCTCATATCAGACAAAATAGACTTTAAAATAAGGACTATTAAAAGAGACAAAGAAGGACACTACATAATGATCAAGGGATCGATCCAAGAAGAAGATATAACAATTGTAAATATTTATGCACCCAACATAGGAGCACCTCAATACATAAGGCAAATACTAACAGCCATAAAAGGGGAAATCGACAGTAACACATTCATAGTAGGGGACTTAAACACCCCACTTTCACCCATGGACAGATCATCCAAAATGAAAATAAATAAGGAAACACAAGCTTTAAATGATACATTAAACAAGATGGACTTAATTGATATTTATAGGACACTCCATCCAAAAACAACAGAATACACATTTTTCTCAAGTGCTCATGGAACATTCTCCAGGATAGATCATATCTTAGGTCACAAATCAAGCCTTGGTAAATTTAAGAAAATTGAAATTGTATCAAGTATCTTTTCTGACCACAACGCCATGAGACTAGATATCAATTACAGGAAAAGATCTGTAAAAAATACAAACACATGGAGGCTAAACAATACACTACTTAATAATGAAGAGATCACTGAAGAAATCAAAGAGGAAATCAAAAAATACCTAGAAACAAATGACAATGGAGACACAACGACCCAAAACCTATGGGATGCAGCAAAAGCAGTTCTAAGGGGGAAGTTTATAGCAATACAAGCCCACCTTAAGAAGCAGGAAACATCTCGAATAAACAACCTAACCTTGCACCTCAAGCAATTAGAGAAAGAAGAACAAAAAAACCCCAAAGCTAGCAGAAGGAAAGAAATCATAAAAATCAGATCAGAAATAAATGAAAAAGAAATGAAGGAAACAATAGCAAAGATCAATAAAACTAAAAGCTGGTTCTTTGAGAAGATAAACAAAATAGATAAACCACTAGCCAGACTCATCAAGAAAAAAAGGGAGAAGACTCAAATCAATAGAATTAGAAATGAAAAAGGAGAGGTAACAACTGACACTGCAGAGATAAAAGAGATCATGAGAGATTACTACAAGCACCTCTATGCCAATAAAATGGACAATCTGGAAGAAATGGACAAATTCTTAGAAATGCACAACCTGCCAAGACTGAATCAGGAAGAGATAGAAAATATGAACAGACCAATCACAAGCACTGAAATTGAAACTGTGATTAAAAATCTTCCAACAAAGAAAAGCCCAGGACCAGATGGCTTCACAGGCGAATTCTATCAAACATTTAGAGAAGAGCTAACACCTATCCTTCTCAAACTCTTCCAAAATATAGCAGAGGGAGGACCACTCCCTAACTCCTTCTACGAGGCCACCATCACCTTGATACCAAACCCAGAAAAGGATGTCACAAAGAAAGAAAACTACAGGCCAATATCACTGATGAACATAGATGCAAAAATCCTCAACAAAATACTAGCAAACAGAATCCAACAGCACATTAAAAGGATCATACACCATGATCAAGTGGGGTTTATTCCAGGAATGCAAGGATTCTTCAATATACGCAAATCTATCAATGTGATAAACCATATTAACAAATTGAAGGAGAAAAACCATATGATCATCTCAATAGATGCAGAGAAAGCTTTTGACAAAATTCAACACCCATTTATGATAAAAACCCTGCAGAAAGTAGGCATAGAGGGAACTTTCCTCAACATAATAAAGGCCATATATGACAAGCCCACAGCAAACATCATCCTCAATGGTGAAAAACTGAAAGCATTTCCACTAAGATCAGGAACAAGACAAGGTTGCCCACTCTCACCACTATTAGTCAACATTGTTTTGGAAGTTTTAGCCACAGCAATCAGAGAAGAAAAGGAAATAAAAGGAATCCAAATTGGAAAAGAAGAAGTAAAGCTGTCACTGTTTGCAGATGACATGATCCTATACATAGAGAACCCTAAAGGTGCTACCAGAAAACTACTAGAGCTAATCAATGAATTTGGTAAAGTGGCAGGATACAAAATTAATGCACAGAAATCTCTGGCATTCCTATATACTAATGATGAAAAATCTGAAAGTGAAATCAAGAAAACACTCCCATTTACCATTGCAACAAAAAGAATAAAATATCTAGGAATAAACCTACCTAAGGAGACAAAAGACCTGTATGCAGAAAATTATAAGACACTGATGAAAGAAATTAAAGATGATATAAATAGATGGAGAGATATACCATGTTCTTGGATTGGAAGAATCAACATTGTGAAAATGACTCTACTACCCAAAGCGATCTATAGATTCAATGCAATCCCTATCAAACTACCACTGGCATTTTTCACAGAACTAGAACAAAAAATTTCACAATTTGTATGGAAACACAAAAGACCCCGAATAGCCAAAGCAATCTTGAGAACGAAAGAAGGAACTGGAGGAATCAGGCTCCCTGACTTCAGACTATACTACAAAGCTACAGTCATCAAGACGGTATGGTACTGGCACAAAAACAGAAAGATAGATCAATGGAACAGGATAGAAAGCCCAGAGATAAACCCATGCACATATGGACACCTTATCTTTGATAAAGGTGGCAGTAATGTACAATGGAGAAAGGACAGCCTCTTCAATAAGTGGTGCTGGGAAAACTGGACAGGTACATGTAAAAGTATGAGATTAGATCACTCCCTAACACCATACACAAAAATAAGCTCAAAATGGATTAAAGACCTAAATGTAAGGCCAGAAACTATCAAACTCTTAGAGGAAAACATAGGCAGAACACTCTATGACATAAATCAAAGCAAGATCCTTTCTGACCCACCTCCTAGAGTAATGGAAATAAAAACAAAAATAAACAAATGGGACCTAATGAAACTTCAAAGCTTTTGCACAGCAAAGGAAACCATAAACAAGACCAAAAGACAACCCTCAGAATGGGAGAAAATATTTGCAAATGAAGCAACCGACAAAGGATTAATCTCCAAAATTTACAAGCAGCTCATGCAGCTCAATAACAAGAAAACAAACAACCCAATCCAAAAATGGGCAGAAGACCTAAATAGACATTTCTCCAAAGAAGATATACAGACTGCCAACAAATACATGAAAGAATGCTCAACATCATTAATCATTAGAGAAATGCAAATCAAAACTACAATGAGATATCATCTCACACCAGTCAGAATGGCCATCATCAAAAAATCTAGAAACAATAAATGCTGGAGAGGGTGTGGAGAAAAGGGAACCCTCTTGCACTGCTGGTGGGAATGTGAATTGGTTCAGCCACTATGGAGAACAGTATGGAGGTTCCTTAAAAAACTACAAATAGAACTACCATATGACCCAGCAATCCCACTACTGGGCATATACCCTGAGGAATCCAAAATTCAAAAAGAGTCATGTACCAAAATGTTCATTGCAGCTCTATTTACAATAGCCCGGAGATGGAAACAACCTAAGTGCCCATCATCGGATGAATGGATAAAGAAGATGTGGCACATATATACAATGGAATATTACTCAGCCATAAAAAGAAACGAAATTGAGCTATTTGTAATGAGGTGGATAGACCTAGAGTCTGTCATACAGAGTGAAGTAAGTCAGAAAGAAAAAGACAAATACCGTATGCTAACACATATATATGGAATTTAAGAAAAAAATGTCATGAAGAACCTAGGGGTAAAGCAGGAATAAAGACGCAGACCTCTTAGAGAACGGACTTGAGGTTATGGGGAGGGGGAAGGGTGAGCTGTGACAGGGCGAGAGAGAGTCATGGGCATATACACACTAACAAACGCAGTAAGGTAGATAGCTAGTGGGAAGTAGCCGCATGGCACAGGGATATTGGCTCGGTGCTTTGTGACAGCCTGGAGGGGTGGGATGGGGAGGGTGGGAGGGAGGGAGACGCAACAGGGAAGACATATGGGAACATATGTTTATGTATGACTGATTCACTTTGTTATAAAGCAGAAACTAACACACCATTGTAAAGCAATTATACCCCAATAAAGATGTTAAAAAAAAAAAAAAAAAAAAAAAAAA